>NW_009705205.1:13937-24922 GCF_000703405.1 Apaloderma vittatum
AAAGCAGTAATTTTAGTACCTTTTGCTGATGTCTTTGATTCTTTCATTTCTATGTTAATAAATTATCATTTTAATAAAGATAGAGCTTCATGTAAATTTGGCAACGTGACATCCATCAAAAGTGGAATTAGTAACATAGATAAATAAGAATTTTTAAATAAAAATAGATATATGAGAGATTGCTGAAGAAAGCCAGAGGAAAATAAAGCTCTTAATTTGCAATCCATTCCAAGCATGCTGCCTCCAAGGGATTTAATTATCTAGGCAGCAAAGCTCATGTTACAAGAAAAGATCTATAAAAGTGGCTAGGTTTCTGGTACCTGGAGTTGTCTTTGTGCCATGAATTTATCATTTGAAAAATCAGGTGTTGTTTCACATTTACTTGTGTTTATGAAAGAGAAGAGATGAGGAAGGGCCCTGCAAGGACAACCTTTTAGGAAGACAGATGCTGCTGCCACCGGAGCCTCAGTTGTAAGCACAGACGTGGAGGAGTGCAGATTGTTAAACTCGATTTTTTAACACCCATTGACTGAAATAAGAATATGATGGGATTCCTTACATACAAGATTTTTAACAGATTTCTTGCCTGTATAGTTTATCATGATGCAGAGAAGTCCCTAACCTGTGAAGTTCATTTCCAGTATAGGATCTGGGCACAAAATCCTTTGGACTCTTTGGAGGGCAGTGCCTCTGGATCTCAGTTTGGTAGCTGTAAAACACAAGTTCTGGACCGGATTTTAAACACTGCATTTCTCTGGTAACTGGTATTGTCAAGAACTTTTTAACTTTTGTGTTTTCCCTCCTCTAGAAGCTACTCAGCACTGCATATGGGCTCTTTTGTATAAGGAGCTAATGTCAATTCTTACCAGGCAGTAGAATCCAGTGAAAAGTGATTTTCTTCCTACATGCAACTGCTGCCTGCAAGGTGCTGACTCTGTAAGGAGAACGCAGTTTCACACCAGCTCCACACTCAGGAGCAGCTGGTTTAGGAAAAAAGTCTGGCTCCATTTGTGGCAATAAGAGCCTGTGCAATATGCCACGACCACTGGGTAAACTGAAAGGATTGAATGGCTGAGAGAATGCATTAAAAAAATGACATTTCTCTGAAGGAGAAGCGAAAGGAGCTCTAATATTTTAAAATTAGGGGCCGGTTAGCTCAGTGGGTTGAGTACGGTGCTGATAACACTGAGATGGCTGGTTTGATTCCCATTCGGTCTGCATGTGTTGCCTGATCTAGTTGAGAGGTGGCGTCCCTGCCCATGACAAGGAGGTTGGATTAAAATGATCTCTGAGGTCCCTTCCAGCCTAGGCAATTCTATGATTCTATGAAAATTAGGCAAGATTCCAACTAGGACCCTGCATTCTGCAAAATTAATATATTGTTGGAGTGAAAGAGAAAAGACTTTTCTTTTAAATGGCATTGAATTCTCATTTGATTTCTATTAGCAAACAGGACACTGCTAGTGTCTGAAACAGTAGGAAACAAATACTCCCCTCTCCTTTCTAGACAGTTGTCGTCCATGTGATTATTAATTTTGACAACCTTCTATTTTCCTGTAATGATTTAAGACCTATTAGGGCAAGGGACATCATATCAGTGATATAACCGTTTATCAAAGACATTGTGATGTGTTCCAGAGATCTGTTGGTACACGAACAGCTTCTACATTAGAGAGCAGAACATTGCAGCATCATTTCCAGGCTCTTACCATGTGGTCTGGAGGGCAAGCACAGACAGCAATCTTCGTCTTGCAAGGCAGAAAGACTTAAGGAGAGCTGGTAGAAACAGGTCAGCTTCTCTCCATCCATAGCTCAGAGTTCAGATACAGCCCAAGGGTAAACAAAGAGAGGGAGTGCAGAGAAATCTCCATTTCCCCACCACAGATCTGGAGTTCCCTTCCTTCTTTCTGCCTGTCTGTCATTAAACAGTCTTTTTTGGCCGCTTTACCATCTCCTCGTGGTTTCACCTTTAAGAAAAAGGAGATCAGCTGATGTATTTTAGAGGTGAAGTCCAATTCAAAGCAAGATTGCCTCTTTTGTGTAGCTGCTGTGATTAGTTTCTAGCTTACATGTAGTACTAGTAAGACCCTCACCTCGACTTTGAAATGTGTTGTGCAAGAAACAGCTGAGGGATCTGGGGTTGTTTAGCCTGGAGAAGAGGAGGCTGAGGGGAGACCTTAGCGTTCTCTAAAATTATCTCAAAGGAGGTTGTAGTGAGGCAAGGGTTGGTCTGTTCTTCCTAGTGGTGAGTGATAAGAGGAGGGGAAATGGCCTTAAATTTTACCAAGTCAGGTTCAGGTTGGATATTAGGAGGAATTTCTTTACTGAGAGGGTTTTCAGGCATTGGAACAGCCTGTCAAGGGAGGTGATTGAGTCACCATCTCTGGGAGTGTTTAAGAGACAAGTGGATGTTGTGCTGAGGGACATGGCTTAGTGGTGTTGATAGGGTTAGGACAAAGTTTGGACTTGATGATCCTGAAGGTCTTTTCCAACTGAAACTGTTCTCTTATTCTATGTTTCTAGGAGCCTTCAGTTTCATTGCCTTTTAATATTAAAGAAATAGAAGCCTGCTATATCCCTCCTTTTTTTTTTTTTTGTAAACAGCTTTTATTGTTTGTGAAAGAAATTATGCTGAAATCTCTAGAAATCTGAAATTCTTTCATTAACCTCATATTACATATATCAAGTCATCCTCGGTGTGAGCTTCCAGTTCAATCTGGAGTATGATGACTGCAATGACCTGACTAAGCAGAGGTAAATGTATTCCCCAGTCTGGTTTTGTTTAGGAACTCAACATACATAGCATAAAATAAAGCATTTGGGGAGAACCTTTTATGCTGTTTTTATAGTAATTGTTCAGTCATTATCTTTTTGCAGTTCTTTGCAAATACGGATGAGAAATTTATTCAAACTGTCATTCAAGAAAGCATTGTCTAAAATTGAAATATATTGGTTCTTTCTGCAGAAAAAAAAAGATGAGTGGGGAGAAGGACCAAACACCTGGTTTATCTCTAGAAACAGACAGAAAAAAAAAGAGTTTATCTTCTTGAAGTGCAGAATGCTTCTTTGGCTGTGTTTTTAAGTGAACCAGTAACTCCTTATAAAGGAAAGGTAAAATCCTCATATGGTGTTTCTTAGACACAAGTCTATGAATTTTAATAATATGAGGATACACAAACCTTCACCAAATAAAAAAAGGGCTTAAGTGGGGTTTCTCATCAGAGCTACATAATATTTTTCAAAACATTCATTTTCGTTTAACTTTAGAATCCAGATGTTCTCTGAGATATTTCTTGAAAAAGAGATTCACAGGTATCTGATGCTGAAATACAACAGCTCCTTAAACACCTGTGTTGCATTTGTTATAAGGCTTATCTGAGGCTGAGTTTTAGTTCTCCCTGGGCCTGACTGGAAGCCTATGAATATCGAGGCAAACGTTTCCACCATGTTGAGTGTGCTTTGGATCAGGCCCAGAAATTTCACTTATTTGTTGACTGTAGGATCAAAGATGGCTCAAATCAGCCCAAGTCCTGTGACAATCTGGTTCTTTTAAGATTTTCTCTCCACCTGCACTTAATGCACAAAACCACACCATTGCTGAGTTACATCATGGTGTCTGTATTGCTGTCCACAATGTGCTCACTCCCTCTGGTGCAATTTGACCTTTTCCTACAAATTTGTAGGAAAGAATATTCTCAAAAAAATAAAGATTGGATTAGGCTTCAGTACTTTTTGTCTAAATGTGAAAGTGCCTCAAAGAAGAATTTTAAGCTTCACTGTCTCAAGTCTCTGCTAATTTGGAAACCTCTCACTAGCCTTCTGTATGGTCTGTGCTCACTGATATATTTTGGCTTTAAATAAAAGCTGTGATGTGTTGGGTGAGGTATTTTCATTCAGATTCAAGGCAGTATTAATGCAAGTCCTTATCTGAAACACTATGTACACCTTTAGTCACTCATGTTTAAAAAGGTGGAGTCAGGTTGGAGTAGATATGGGGAAACATCTCTTGTATTAATAAAGGAGCCTGTCTGTATCTTAAACAGTCCAAAGAGAGACAAATAAAATTGAGAGACATGCCAGGGAGGGAACAAGAGCTATTAATTAAAAGCTGATTTGAGGACAGCCTTTGAACATAGTAAGTTTTCTGGACTTATTTCAACATCTAGTTCAAAAAAAGGGAGTAGCCCAAATGTGACTGTGTTGATTCAGTTGAAATGATCAGCTGAACTAAAACATACACTCAAATGTACCAACCATTAGCTGTTTGACAGACTTGACAGAGAGGAAGTAAATGGAATTAGATCAGGGAGAGAGAAAAAACCCTTTGGCAATGGATTTGCTAATGAAAAAAACTTCAGAATGACTGGGTGGTAAAATCCTAATACAAAGCAGATGGTAGATTTCACTTCAGTCAGGGAGTCAGTATAAACTCTCATGTCCTTTATAGATTTTATCCTAAGTAAAACATAAAAAACCCACAGATTTTGATTTTCACTTAATTTTTACACTCAATTAGCTACCTAGAATGAAGCATATTTTATTTCTTTGTGAAGATAAACTCTCTGTAATGCCTTAAATATGGACAAGAGATTTAGCATGTTTATTTCTAACCATCACACACAGTACCTTTTTTTTTCCCAACAAAAGTAACTACCAGTAGCAACTGCGATTTTTTTTTTAAAAAAAAACCCTAGAAAACTTTAGCTGCTGAAGGAAACTCCCATCACCCATGCTGGTACTTTATATCCTCTCTGAATGACAGAATATCATGGCTGTCAAGTTTTGAATATTGTGTAGGAAGCAACTTCACTACATCTTAAAAATAGATTTCTTTTATTAAAAGGGTGATCATCTTTCTCTCTTCTACTCTACGAATGCCAAAGGAAAAGGCTGTTGTGTGAAAAATAAGCCATTTGCTTGGTCACTGTGCAAGAGTTAAAAACAGAACATAAGGAATAAGCAAAGTGTATCTACTGTGAATTATGTGAATATTTAGGTTTGCTCAATGTCTTACTGATCTCCCTGACATTCAGTAGACCCACCTGAACAGGAGATCTCAAGTTGTGTGTTTTGGCAGAGCTGAGAAGAACTTAGGTCTACTGAGCTGCTGCCATAGGAAGGCACTACAGAGCTCTCTGATGGCTTTTCTTATATGATCTTGCTTGGGTAGCGGAGGCAGCAGCTTCATCAACACTAATATCCTCATAAAACTTCCACTTTGCTATCAACAGCTTATAGCAATTAAAAAAGAAAAAAAATCACTTACAAGCATCCTTACTATCAACTGCTGAAATTCTAATGACTTTTTAAAATACTGCTGGTTTACGCTTCAGTAAGTTGAAGGAAGATTATACTGTTCTTCACGTTTTATCAGTGTTACAAATGTTATTTTGCTGAATTCCTGTGAAGAAGCTTGTCTATCTTTTCCATTAATAATTAGTTTCCCCAAATGCTGCATGCAGCTTCATTAAAGCTTTGTTATGCTGTCTCTTTTATTTCACACTAGTTGAGTTTAAGTGTGGAATTAATTTCTTCTGTGCTGCTGATTTGCAAACAAAACAGATTGCGAATTTGACATGTACAAGAAAAGTGGAAACTGATCTGACACAAAATACTTGACTACTTCCACGTGTTTTGTTGTACATGCTAGAAAACACACATACAGGAAGATGTGTTAATTAGAGGCTCGTGCATTGTTTTTAAAATGGAGTCTCTTGTAATGGGACTCTGAATTATTGACCATATCACCACAACTGTGCTTGTTATTCTGCTGTTGTAATTTACCTGTACTGTACATTATTATGTTTTCAATTTCACTGACTTTCATAGCCTGGTTAGATGACTCCTACTCATAGTCACATGAAAATATACACACAAAGGAAGATTTTGGATCTTTAATTTATAGAAAATTTTGCAACTGCCTTTTCTTATCTTCCTTTCTTATGGTTCTGCTGGACTTACTGTTTCAAAATTCTTGTCATGTCACTATAAATCACAAATCTTTCTTGGCTAATCCATATGTTCTTTGATCCAATGGCATAAAGTATAGTTTCATAATATTTATATAGTCTGCCCTACAATGGTCAACTTCAGGATGATTTTTCTAACCCTAACCTCTCTCCCTTAAAAATCATGCCAGGTTTTTCCAACACTCCTCTAAGAACTCATAATATGTGCCAGTATGTGATTATCAATATTTTTTTAATTTGATCCTAATCTTTTCAGGCTGTAGTCAGACCCACAGAGAGTAGAAAAAAAATCCATGTATTTTCATTTCTGATGATGGCAACCTCGATTGTACTACCCTGCATGGCTATCAGCTCTTTGCAGAGGTGATGGCTATCGGTGTGACAGGTAGGTAACGGAAGATGAGGAAGAAAATGATTCTTAACCAGCTGAAGTCGGTAAGTCTTGTTCTCCAGATCCATGATACTACAGCTCAGCCTGTAGCCTCCATTCAAAGCATTTTCTTTTTACATTGGAGGGTCCCCCCTCAAACCTATTCAAATTTCATTTTGGGGAAGGGTTAGTTCTAGGGTCCTTCCTCAATGTTCTGCTAGGAATGCAATCCTTTTTCTTGCCACTTAAAACAGGCTACTTTCACCCCTGTTTTTCCCATTGATTCTTTCTTCTGTTTAATGCTCTTTATTACATACCGTTGTGAAGATTATACAGCAAAGTAACACAGAATGATCTGTCATCTGCGCTTTCTATTAAGTAACAGCAATCTGTGGGAGGTGCAGTTTGTAATTGCTGTGAGGAAACTGAACAAAGTGCTGAATGAAGTATTATTCTAGTTTGTTGATGACTGGGCACAAAATGTTTCTCTGTCTTCCTCATTTCATATTCATACCAGACTGCAGTCTGACAACCCTCATGTGGGGTATTGCCTGCAGGCGGTGGCCAGCCCCACAGCTGTGCATGTCTCTCTTGTTTTCCATTCCACAAGGCATGTGGCTTCAGTGCCAGGAGAAGCTTTTTTGAGAGCTGCCACACCTACAACTGAAAAAGAAGGTCTTCCAGCCAAAGGACCTTCCTATGTAGAGGATTTCATAATAATACATGCACTTCCAGTCAGTTCACCATTAGCTGTATTGCTTTTTTACTGCAGCAGCCCTTCACTATCTTTCCCCCTTGCTGACCACCTCCTCTCAATTTCCTCCTTCTCCTAGGTGTAGTCATCTCCTCTACAGTCCCATCCACTTCACCTTTGTTGCCCTGGATTTGCTCGCTGCTTCTTTTATCCTTATAATGAAACACAGATAATAGAAAGTATATGTTGTGTGGCATTGAACTGATGCTTTGATCATGGAGTCAGTCTTCTGTTCCTACCCACAATGGAAATCTGTGTCATACACTTTTCCACTGATTTAAGGAAAAGCAGCAGAGACAGAACTGGATGCCCCAGTTTTGTTTTGCTGGATTTTTTTTTTCCACTTTTGCCTGTTGCTATTGTTTTCTCATTTCTCATTATAAGCTCTTAAGGGCAGGGACTCTGGCATACTTAAACTTGAAAAAATAACAGCAGGGAGATGGTCATGTTATGAGTCTGGCTGTGACAGAGTAGGTTCATGCCTGGAGGACTCAAGTCATGGGGAGACCAAGACCTGTCTCGTCTTCCTGTCTTGTTGCCCAGGGAAATGGTAGAGTCACTATCCCTGGAGGTATTTAAAAGATATGTAGATGTGGTACTTGATGACATGGTCTAGGGGTGGACTTAGCATTGCTAAGTTAATGGTTGGACTACATGATCTTAAAGGTCTTTTCCAGCTGAAACAATTCTATGATTCTACTCCAGCTCAAAGCAGACAGTGACTTCTTTTTCTGATGTTTTCTTGTTCTCCTTCTGTCCCTGTGCTTCTACAAACACCTGAGAAATTAGTCACTTTCTAGATCAAATTTAGTTGAAATGCTGAACGCTTCTAAAGATTAATTACTGGTCTGGGTCTCCAGTGGGCATCATTTGCCTTTCATTTGGCTGCTGTGACTCTGAAGATCCAAATTGCCTCAGCACATGCGTCATTTGCAGTCCCTGTTGCTGTGAGTCACCAGAGCTGAAAAAATGACTTGCCATGTATCATGGGTGTTTTTTCACACATCACAAGTAAAAACGTGTTCTTTTCTAACTGTGACACTCAAGCAAACATCTACATCAGAAGAACACAGGGTTTTCTCTGCTATAATACAGAGTGGATTTTGTATTTCAGAAATACAAGGATATATACTGCTTGTCCCCTTACAATTATCTTAGGATAAGCCAGATGGTGGGAGAACTGGTCATGTGAGATATTTAGTTCAGAGCCCTACAGGCACAAATAAACCTTAATGGCTCCAATCAGCCTCACCTGGGACCTTTCTTACACCCTTGCCCATTTAAGCATGGGTCTTCAGAGACAGCAAGGTCTGCTAGTACTCTTAGGATCCTGAGAGTTAAGTAGTTTTTTTGAGCTTTTTCTTCTTTTTTTTCTTTCTAATAACAGCTTTTTAAATATCTGTTCCTTTCCTATACTGTGTTCTGACTTACTGCATTAAAAAAAACCCAAATCTGCACACAATGCGAACAACATCCCATGCGTGAACCGGGCATTCTGGATGTCTTGGTTTGTTGCTGCAGAAATCCAATAATCAGAAAGTAAACAAACCTTTTCAACATATACTGGACTGTAGGTAAGTCTTTTATTGGGTGTGTAGCTCAGGGAAGGTAGAACTATTTTTCTAGTTAATTATAGGCTTTTTTCCCCCAATTCCTAAAGCCTATAACTAACTGTATCTGTGTTTTGTTATGTACAATCTATTGCAATAGGCTTATGAAAACGTGGGTTAACGTTAAGAGACCACTTAAGACTCAGAGATATCAGTAGCAAATAAAATACTTTGATTTCTTTGTATTCAGTCTGGGTTTTAAAAAATTAAGTTATAGTGTCACATTTACAAATGGTTTTTTCAAAGTGTTTCATGGAATATGATAGTGTGGCTAGTTATTATAACATTTAAATAATGATAGCATGATCTCTTCTGGCCACAGCCTTTGTATTTTAATGCCTTCTTGTCTGTAATTTTATCTGTTGGACTTTAAAGTGTAGACACTAAGGAGGGAGTGAATCAGGAGACTCTTTTTGGTTTTGTGTCTTCCATCCTGTTACCCAGTATTCTGAAGAGGGCATCTTTTTATCAGTTTCTATGGTAAATGTTGCAAGGTATTAAAAGAGAGGTCTGAGTCAGAAAAATCAGGCTGGAGAGGGAGAGCCTAGTTCTGTGCTCCTTAGGCGGATTTAGATATTTTGGTTAGCTGGTAGTAATGGCAAGACTGAGACACAAGGCAGAAAGTGGGGAAGACGTGTTGTAACATGTTATGTGTCTGATCTCGGACATTAAAGTCTCTGTAACTTTTCCAGTGCCTCAATCAGGCTGTGAGAGTAATACCTCATCATTAGTTCCTATCTAGCTACAGAGCTGCAGGTTTCTGTGTCATACATGAATCAAAGTGTGGCTGTTTGATCAAGTGACATAGCAGCAGTTCTCTGAGCTGGTTTACTAATAAAATCCACTTTTTATCTTCCTTTTCCATTAAAAGGTATCTGAAAGCATCTGCAGTTAAATTTAAAGTGCTGATCTCCACAAACTTAGAACTGCCTACAGCTTTTATTACAAATACCTGTTGGAGAGAACTATTTTCACGGTTAATGGAGGTGGATAGGAAGCAAAGATGTTGTCACCATTCAACTTGCAAAGAAAATGGTTTGTTTTTCTGATTTTCTCACTGTTGTTTTCATTAAAGCAGTGCTCTCACTGGAATATGTAAGTAGCTGTAATATCTGCCCAAGGAAAGCTATTTCTTTATTACAGTGTAAATCAACGCAGCACATTTTTGTGTACAAACACAAATAAGTTGCTTTAAAATATCCCTAATGTAAGTTGAATTTTCTAGTGTCATGAGCAGGGTGTATGTGGAAGCCGTAAACGGGACTAAATTTTATTCTAAATTTCCTCTGGCCTGAAGCCAGAATTGCTCCTCATGCTGAGGATACGTGTGCTGAAGCTGTTTGGTGGTCAGAGACCAAGGAGGTTAGAGAGGCTGGATCATGAGGGATGGTTTGGGGAATAGAAGGAGGGTAAGTCTGCTGGGATCACACAGCAGCTCACTCTCACTCTCACAGGCACTGTGTTTTATAAAGCCTTTTATGAACTTGCTGTGGATTTATGAGTTTATGTGCCTTTTATGAACTTGCAGAAATTGCAAGCAGGCCTCATTCATTTTATTAACTGGTAGTTCCAATTTATCAAATCTCCCATTTTGAAACAGAAAACTCTTGTTACTGGTATTAATCCATTCTATTTATTTTCTACTTTGAAAAATTTTGAAGTACTGGCTCAAAAATAATTATGATGTTCTTCCTGGTCTGTCAGTTTAACTTCAGTGCCAGGGAAGCTGATGGAGCAGATCATCCTGAGTTCCATTATGAAGCACATGCAGGACATCCAGGTGATCAGACCCAGTCAGCATGGGTTTATGAAGGGCAGGTCCTGTTTAACAAACCTGATCTCCTTCTATGACTGGATGATCTGCTTGTTGGATGAAGGAAAGACTGTGGATGTTGTCTTGACTTTAGTAAAGCATTTGACACTATTGCCCGCAACACTCTCCTAGAGAAATTGACTGCTCTCGGCTGGGACAGGCATACGCTTTTCTGGGTAAAAAACTGGTTGGATGGTCGAGTCCAAAGAATTGTGGTCAATGGAGTTAAATCCAGTTGGCGACTGGTCACGAGTGATGTCTCCCAGCTCAATACTGGAGTCACTCCTGTTTAATATTTTCATCGATGATTTGGATGAGGGGATAGAGTGCACCCTTAGTAAGTTTGCAGATGACACCAAGCCAGGTGGAAGTGTTGATCTGCCTAAGGGTAAGGAGGCTCTACAGCAGGATCTAGATAGGCTGGGCCAAGGCTAATCACATGAGTTTCGATAAGGCCAAATGCTGAGTC
>NW_009705206.1:0-13260 GCF_000703405.1 Apaloderma vittatum
CGGCTCAATCTCGGCAACGCGCGCAGCCAGCGCTTCACACGCGCCGACATCTCCACTCCCCCGGGGTGAAGATAACGAATTGATACGTCTTTGGGGAGTTCGCTGAGAGTGAAGGAATGATTGGCCAAGCCTGGAAACAAAGCAAGCAATTTGTACTTCTTTCGAGATATCCCTGAGCCGGTTTTTGTACCTTTCCTGGAAATGAGGCTCATACGTGCCCTGCCCGTGTTTCCACCTCATCACTCGCTGTGTGTGGTGTTGGTGTGGTTCCCGCTCCCGGGAAGGCTCTGTGGGATTTACACTAAATTCCTGCCTTGAAAAAACTGAAGCCACTGCTGTGCATGGAGGTATTAATATGAGCCTTGCGCTCCCCTGCCAAAGCCAGCAGATGCTGACATCGAATGACAAGAGAAGTTGCTTTTCCTTTGATGGGATTAAAGAAGAAGAAAGGATCAGTAGAAAATGGCATAGCAAAATCATACAGCTGCAGCTACAAGCTAGGGAAAATGGTCTTTGCAACGGCAGTCTAAATAGATCTGATTGGGACGACATTCCTCAAACTGAAGTTTATTACAGTAGCTGAGACCGAAATGAAGAATGTCCGTCCAAGAGTTTTTCCCATGTGGATTAACACAAAAAGCCAAATGTTAACGAAGTCATGCAAAAGGAATTGCAAGATATATCTATAACCTGGTTTGGGAAGGTGTGAGAGAGCTCCTTAAGGAAATACTCGGGTCTTCAAGGGTACTGCTGTTCGTGAGGTGAGCTCATGCAGTCAGTCGGTGAGACCGGGAGAGAAATGGCAGGGAGAGTTGTCTAGGGGATCTTGAAAGCTTCACTCAACTTGCCCTCATATTACGTACTGTCAGAAAAGAGGATACAAAATTAATTGGAATAAAAGCATAGCAGAGTTCAAGGTTACTATCATTATAAAACTGTATGTGAGGAATTATCCTATAAACACTAGTCTTTGGTAGATGAACCTAGGTCTGCAAATAAAAAAAAAAAAAAATCTTGATTGCTGTTTTCAATAGCTTACTTCATGGCTGGCCAGGTCATTAAATTCTTTTCTATGTGACCAGTTTCCCCATGTGCCTGAGATACTGCTGGCTAGGCATCTTTGTGTTGTAGTTAAGATATTAAATGAAGTGCTAATTGTTATTATTCTTTGACATCATTGCTGTGGAGTATACAGCCAACTCCTTATTGTTCTGTATAAAGGGCAGTTTGGGACTGTGCAAATAAGGGATTAAAAAATGATAGAAGATATGTTCAAGGAAGAGCTGTGGAAGGAGGACAGAGATAATCAGCTCCGTTAAGTCAGTGCACTGAATTGCCATTTCTGAAGGGATTATAATGTTGAATGTGATTTTTGGACGCAGGTGGACCCCATGCATCCAAGTGTGCCAAAGCAAAGAAACCTTCTGAAAACCCTGAGGCATACAATACAGAGACAACAACAGTCCTTTCCTTTCCAGTCCATCCAGTACCTGGGTTTTCTAGCACCTGCTCCACTTGTATTTTGGACATGAATATAAGGACCATTTCCTCAAAACGTGCCACAGTTACCCAACTGGAGTCTGCAGTCCTCTTTTCCTCTCCAAAATACTGTAGCACCAACAACATTGGATGCTTCTTTTCACAGTGTCCTTGAAAGGGATCATCTTTTGAGGAGTGAAGGAAGGCATTAATGCTGAATCATTTCTTGCTTGTTCTCCACTGAAATTTAAAATAAGATTTGTCTCTGTAGCAAGAGGAAACTTAGGCAGTGAATCCTTGTCTTTTCCACAAAGAGACAAAGCTGTGATACGTAGGACTCTACTGTCTGTGGTGTGGACTGGAGCCAACTAGGAACAGGACTGTGACAATCAAGTGATTTTGCATATGCCACAAAAAGTCTTTAGATATTCATAATCTGGATCAAATTAGAACCAAAAATCTACTGGAAAAAGATCACATGAGACAACAGCAGTCCCCTGAGCCAGCTTCATTCGTATATAGTTTAATTTATTATAAAATCTACCTCTCTATCACAGAAGAAAAAGAAACAAACACAATGCTATGTGCCACATATGAAAATGCATACATTTGTGCTCCTCCTCCTGTTTCTGTGCCAGAAATTAACTAATCAAATGCTCTGTTACCACGGCTGTGTTGACATCAATCAATGGTGCTGTGGAACAAGCAAAGATATTGTGGCACAAGAAGTTATTTAACAGAATTGGAATGGCAGCTGTACAAAAGATCAGAGTGAATCAATGATTCTTAAACGGAAAAATTCAGAATTAGTTTGGGGAAGAAAAATATTTTTATACTTCCAAAAGAGCATTATAAACAAAGGAGAGAAAAAAGAAAAAACTTCAAATCAGAATAAATGGAGCAGACAGGGATTTCACAAGTTTTTGTTGATTTTATGCATGCTTCTTGAAATAGAAAAAAAAAACAAAAAAAGCAATTTCTTAAGCTTTATTCAGCTTGTAAAGAGACATATTTTGATATTTTTATACACATAAAATAGCGATATTATTACATGAATGATCCATTGTTTGGTACCACCATGAGTTATATTGTTAAAAAAAGAGACTTGGCTATTCCCCAGGTTTCCAACTTACAGTCAAAAAGTGGCTAGTGTGTGTATTCAGGCCCAAGAACTAGGAAACACACGAGATTCTGCACCTGAAACATTAACATTCATGTGACACTTTTTTTCCCCCACTTTGTTTTCTGGAGTATGGTTCCGTATTAATTGTTCTCATTCTGAAGTCCTCCAAGTTTGGAGGGCCTATCTGAAACAAATACACTGTTTATTTTAACAGCAGGGAAACTTTGTTTAGACAAACTGGATTTTTAGACAAGTAATGCTCTCTCTATATGTCAATCTTACCAAAAAGTTTAACTTAGACAAGTCTAACCCCATTGTTCATCACCAGAAACGTTCTACATTATCACCTGATTTCTTAGGAAAGAAACAAAAGTACACATAAACACCTCCTTCCAGTCCCTGACCCTTGCTCAAAGCTCTTTAATCTGTGCCAGGATTTTTCTGTCTTTTGTATTTTTAAATGTCATGTAGCCTGTTTGCAATAGAAATGAAGTCATCAAAGATAATGTTTTTATACTGTTTATTTACTCTTCTGTATTTGCATAGAGGTGCCTTACTCTGAGGAAGTTGTTTTCATTCCTCATCCTTGTTTTTCCAGGAACCTGTGGAGTTAAACCACCTTTACAAGCAAATACTCCAAACTGCAGTTTTACTAGTCAACCTATAAGCTGTTACATGTAATTCAGTCTCTACAGTCCCATCTCAGGCCAATTAGATGTAGGCCAAAAGCATTCCTGGCCTGGTTCAGCTCCAGAAAGTGTCCAGGGTAAGACCAGCACAGGAGCAGAGGTCCTCTTTCAGAAAATGAAAGCAAGGACCACAACACAAGGACAAAAGGCTAAGCTTTTCACACTCCTTTTCAAAGCACCATTTGGTTGATATGCTGTGACGTGGTTTAGTTTGACACAAGGCAAAATTCTCCAGCTCCAAACATCATCCACCATATGGAAAGTGTCATCTGGCAAATGGTTTCTGCATGATCTGCCCAGCTGTCCTCGTGAGTCTGGTACATTTACCAGTACTCTCCTCCTTGATCTGGATGCATTACAGTAAATCTGAGCAGAGGATTCGTGGGTACCCTTCAGTAGTTCAAAGCTGTTGAAACAAGTGTTCTTCATACTTCAGTAGGGTTTAGACTAGACCTTTTGCTAGCTTTTATTTTTCCTAGCTATAATCAGTGATCATCTGACCTCCAGGAAAACAGAAAGTAGCCAGCTACTGCTGTTCATACAGCAGCATGAATTTTGTTCAAGAAATTAATTCTCACAGAAAATGACCAGCTAACTTAACTGTGGGTGTAAAACAGTGGCTGTGACGTGGGAACATCTCCTTCAAATAGAAGATCGGACTCACTCTCCACAAGACAATACATATTGCCTCTTCCTTAATTAGTTTTGACTTGTTTCCTCTGAGCACCTCTTGTCTCAATGTGCTCCTCTCAGAGGAGTGGGCTGCATAGAGAGGAGAAGAAGCCTTGCTCAGATTGGGGACTGCACTTTGAGAGAGTGACACCTAAAAATGTGCAGCTGTAGGGTTTGCCCTAGTGGCATCTCTGCCCTTTGTTCGATTCACCCTATACAACACAGAGCTCATTCTAGGGAGAAAGACTGGCCCAGGTTGTGTGTAAAGTGCCACTTTTGTGATTGTTTCCTCTGGCAAGTTTTTAGACCTTTTTTCATAGGTTTCTAGACCTCTCATTTCCGTCTGCTTTAATTCATGTTGAGGTGATGACATGGTAAGCGTTATGAGATGTTGGCAAGTTTTCATTTCTTGGTCTAAAATGACAATCCAGGAGTTTGGGGATGTCTCTTCCAGATTTTTTCTGACTTATGTCATCATACTGCAGTCACATCAACCAAATTGTGTCCATTTATGAAAAAAAGAGTTCATGAACACAATTAAAAACAAAAATAAAATAACAAGTACCCCAGAGATGAGGTATTTCTTGACCTCCTTATGACCTGGTGAACAAATTTTGAGCCTGAAAGCTTGTCCATTGTTTCCAATTACATCACCTGGTCTAAAAAAAGATATCCCCTCTTTCTAAAAAATGTCATTGGTTTTGTTTGTTTTGGTGTTGAAAGAACATACAGACTTAGGTTTGCTATGTGATGTAAAGGCTCCATAGCTTTTATTTTATATTTGATGGTGCCTCAAATACAATTCATTTTCTATACGATCATAACTTTGGCAACACTTGAAATCCCAGCAGTCAGGCACTCTCTGACTACAAAATCCCCAGTGGAGCTAAGATCCATGTCAGATTGTGGTCTCAGTTTTGAAAGGTGAGGCACAGTCAGACGTGTGAGGCTTCCAGAAAGTAGTCAAATCATCTGTTCATGTTTTTTTAACAAACTTGTTATTGGCATAAACTTTTAAAAATATGTGTACTTAAACCAGCCTGTTTTAACTTTACTGTTTTGTTTGAAATAATCTAATTACAAAATTGTGGATCTCAGGTTTCTACTGCGTTGAAATTTTTGAGCTTCATGATTAACAAAACTGGCAATAGATAATAGCATAAGCAACCTTAGTTAAATATATTTTGATTAAATGAGTTCAGGATACATTTTCCTAAGACAAATTTGGCCATGTTCAATACGGCATTACATGTAAACGTCTGGAAAAATTGCAGCGTTTTTCCAAGCAGGAGGCATGAGATTACTATAATCCATAGCCTCCACCACAGTATTAATTAGCATGGCTCGCTAACCAGGGACGTAATATTTGTAAATGAAACTCTAGAAGGGCACCAGTAAGGAACAGGATGTTGAAGCCAAATGGAAAACATGAACCAATAAAAAGGCTGAACTAGCTAGAAGTGCAAGCTCAGCCTTTGAAGTTAGTTCAAGTACTGCATGCTTTAATTTTGGTGTAATCTTATGATGGGGGTACAAACAAGAACTCAGAAACAGATTTTGTAACATTTGGCCCAATTGTAGATGAATCAGTTTGTTGATGGTTACCAACAATTGCACAGCCAGGGAAGCTGTGGTCTTTGTTAAATTAGATTGAATAATTGGCTTCAGTGGGAGTTTCGGGTGCAAAGCAAATGAAGTGTCACGGCCCTTGACTCTCGTAAGATTCCTTAGCAGAGGCTACGCTTTTGCATTCAGAACAACCTGAATATGGATTCAGAGAAAATAAGTCCCTCAAGAACTCATGTACTCGCTCCCCTGCCCCAATATGGGTCTGAAAATACTTACTCATTCCTCACAGATGTGTGTATCTTATCTGGTTTTAGAATCCCTCTGATGACAACAAGAATACCAAAAGCTCTCTGGGCAGCTTGTTTCCAATGATTAACTATTGCCTGGCAATACAATCCGTCATTAGTGCTACGTTACCTTGGCAAACCCAAGTAAGCCTGTGTGTTTCTGTGGTTTGATTTTGTTTTGCCTTGCTTTTCTTTTAATATATTTTCATGTGGAGCTGTAGTGACAAAGCCGTGCTTTCCTGATGTTTCACTCAAAAAAAAAAAAAAAAAGTAAAATTCACTGTTTTCATTCTTTGGACAGCGTTCCGGAGGCCTACCACTGCCAGGTGCTGAGCACCTCTGGAGACGTGAATTAAGAGTATAAATTTCAATACGTTCAGTAAATTTTAGGATCAGACAGCCAGGAGTTAGGATGATCTTTGAACTGGAAGGTCATAACTGGAAGAGGAACACAATCATACACGCTCTCCTTTTTTAGAACAAGTATTCAGCTCATTAGCTTGAAAATAGTAAATCATTTATCGTAGTCTTTAGTGAATGGCCTGACACATGCTGTTAATTACTTTCTCATTTGGGATAAAAAACACAGAGAAAGTAAATTTTTTTCTTGCATATGCTTTCTAGAGGAAAAAGAACTCTCAAAAACTGCGTTTATTTTCTCTTTCCAGCAGCCGTGCAGATCTCTGGAAAGAGCCATATTCATCAACAAAACAAGTGTAATGGCTCTGCCCTGTCAAGTGCAAGTGAGTACAAATCTAAACATTTTAATGAAATACAAAGACCTTAATTTCAAAAAATTATGCAGAAGAATATTGTTGGAATATTGTATTAGGAAAAAGATTATATGCACCAAACTTAAGCCTTATGTGATTATGACAGTAAAATAGTTTACCAAAGAAGGTAATTTTATACATATATGTGTACAGTGTATATATCTATGCACGCAAACACACACAAATCCATGGGGTAGATTTTAGAGACAAATGTACATGTCAGCACACAAATATACACATACAAAACTGTAAAAGTGTACTTTAGAGAAGTGACAGATCTGATTGACAAAGTACCTTTTTCAGGAAAGAATTCAAACCAGTCAGGGTCTGGAGTTTATAAAACCAGTACAGATCAGTTGGGTCTCACAGCTGGGATGAAACTATTTGCCTACAGGTGAAAACCAGTAAGAATGTTATTAACTTATTGGTTGCATTTACTGAGCCATAGGCACCATGGCCTATTAAAATGAATATTTCTAATGAAATCTCTGTATTTACTGACTTTGACAGATGGGGAATATTGCATAAGCTATTGTGTGCTTGTGCATTCCTTGAGTGTGATGCTGTTTTTTCTTGCTTGCCTTGTCATTTGTTTCATTTAAATTTCTCATTAATGGCACAATTGCTTTGTTCAAAAATCCGTTTCTAAGAAGCGAGTATTATTTTCCTTTTAAACTTCTTGCCAGCAAAAGATTTTCAAACGCATATGGTACAGAGGAATCGTGTACAAAATTGTTTTAGAGGAGAAAGAAATATCTAAAATTAAAAGCACAAATCCAGTTACTACATTTCCACTTTTCCTTTGACATGAAATGAAGACTTAACATGAAAAATGCACACAGTTCATCAGTATACTCCGAACAAATACATAATTAACATGTGGAAGAAGCAATGCTGTTGTCAACGCTTTCACATATGTTACCATGAAACTAAAATATTTTAATTAGTAGAGAAATAAAGGAAAATTCAAGTAAATGCAGCCTGCATTTGGCATATAAATTAGCTTGTCTAAATGAATATTAAAAATAAGAGAATCTCTTCTATACCTTGGCTACCTTTACCACATCAGGACAGCTTAGTGGGTCCTGCATGATTCCAGTCTGCTCCAGCACTCTGATAAATTATTACTTGGCAGAGAAATATCCATCGTAGCCATTGTGCAAATGCTTTACTAAAACACTGCTAGAAATCAAAATGTGTGAGTTCATTAACAGGCAGGTAGAAAGGGCAGATATTGCTGTTTTGTATTAATTGAATATGCTAGACTGACGGAACTTTATTTGAAAGCTGTATAATAAGAGGAAAAATAAAAAACTATATAGCAATACCATGTGGCTTCTGATTTGGGAACTACAATTTAGCCTATTAGACATGGACTTGTTCCAAAAGTGCACATTCTAACAATCATGCATGAAGGAGTTAGAAACACAGATGTGAATTATAACTCTGAAATCCTGGGAATGCTCCAGATCAAGCCATTAGAGGTAGGTTTGAACTGTACGTACAGATCCAGGTCTAAAATTTTTGTTGAAACCTGTCTTTCCTGAACATTTCTACAGCAACTACTGAATGTATTAAAACCAGCAATGCTCCATAGGCTTAAAAAAAATACCAGTTAACCCATCTTAGCTGTATTCAGTCACAATTCACAATAACTAACTAAAAGCATTTCTGTAAAAAGGCAGTAAAAAAATCATCAGTTGATTGTAATGGGACAGTTTAAACAGGTCAAATTCATGCTAGATTACTGCAACACCATCAGCCACGTACAGCTGCACAGTGAACAGTTTGGCCCGGTATTTAACATTGGAAACATAAATAATTTAAGGAATTTTCTTCCAAGTTTGGGACAGAACTTGGAAACATTGCATCTCTTTTCAGTCGTTTTTACACACACACAAGCTAAAATCGTAGTTTTGACTAGAGCAATAGTGTTGGGTGGGAATGAGGACGGCCATTTCACAAGCGTGCAAGTGGTGGAAGATAGAAGATGCCCCCAAGTCTGTAACACTGCACAGAGCTAAGGGCACAAGACAAGCAATGAAGGGACACTTGCCATTTTTCAGTACTCTCAACAGCAGGAAACTGAGGGCTCCGCATTTATGAAAATACTGAGCTAATTGGTGCTTTCATGTGTAGACTTCATAAATGCAACTTGCTTCTTTTTTTTTAAAGTAAAACATATTTGCAAAGCACGTCACAATGATTCTTCTCACGCAAAAGGTGCAGAGGGTGTGGCACAAACCAGTCTGGCCTTAGCCACCCAGTAGTGTGTAATAAGAGAACCGATAATAGAAACTGGGTCTGCTGAATGTGGCCTACTGCTGTGTCTGCAAGCCATCTCGCTTCACTGCTGATCTCAATGCCTGATGATCGAATACTAGATATCCACACCTTGAAAGGGGTAAAAATCCACATCTCAGAGTCTAAAATCTTTCCTCATGAACTGTACTTTAAGAGGCAGCTGAAAATAGATCATGAGGAATATGGAGGCATTGGCAGAACTGCATTGTCCAGACATACTTGAGAAAGTATTTTTACCACTTTTTAAATGGCCTGGTGACTGCCACTGCCACTCTTTTCGAACTACTATAAGTGTGCACCTTAATAACATAAACCAGCACTAAGTATTTTCAGGAATTCATCTCATAGTCTCATACTTTATGTTATGCAGTAGCAGGAGAGAAGTCAAAGCAAAATGTATAAAGCCCCTCCCTGAAGTGCGTAGTCACAGCTTGTCTTGATATCAAAAGTATTTGAATGAGTAACTCCAGTACTGCACCCTCAAAGATTATAAAATGTTTTAATAAACATGCCAGGTCTGATGAGAGAAAAGGGAAATACACAGTAATAGCATCTAAGTGTAAATATTTACAAATCCAAATGACAGCTTAAAAAAATTCCAAAACAGTCCCAATATGTTTCATTACTTGGGAGTAAACAACAAAAGTTAGCCAAAATGAATGTCACTGGTTTGTGTATTTTGAATGCCACTAAAGCATAAATCTGTGTGGAAGGGTTTCTAGGTTTGCAATATTCTGAGAAGTGGCTTTCTTTTCTGTACTAGCAAAATCCACAGAGAACTGTTGTTCTGCTGTAGACTTCTGAAAGTCTCAAAGTATACATAGTTAAAATAAAGAAGAAATTAAGTTTTAGTTATCAGAAGTGTTGTTGAGTAAAACTTTTCTAGCCCTTTAAAACTGCTGAACTCACACAGGTGGTAGATCAGGAACCTGAGAGAAAATAGATCTCAAGAACAAGGCAAAAAGGCAGTAACAGTACCCGCTTTCTGAAGTGATATAGGCTCATCCTTTAGGACAGCATTAGGTTAGTCTCTATACCTGTCCATTTCTCAGGCTCTCTGCTGAAACTAGCAATAGTCATTACTTGGTCCCTTGAGACAAGACTAAAATCATTCTTTTGTTCCAGACATATCACCGAATAGCACTTAGGACGTATCTGCCATTTCATCAGACCAGGTACAGCAACCCAGAAATGAGGGTTCCCTGTCTCTTAATATATTCCCTGTCCAATTGCTCAACATTTATTGAAAATTAACATATAAAATGATGATGTATTCCTAGCACTAATAATGCCTGTGATCCTCCTCAGCTGCACACCAAAGGTGTGGCCTATAAATGACTGTGGATGTGTGTGTATATGTAAACATATATACATGCCTATACATTTCAGTTAACATGGAGACAGAACTGTAAGACTGAGGGTTATCATTAGTTCTGCAAACCTCACTGAAGTAAATGAAGTACTTATTTTTGTTTTTAAGTTTGGTAGACATATATGGTATTAATCATAGTAACTGTCTGGAACAGTAGTTTTTGCAGGGGGGCTGGTAAGTTTTCGTTAGCAATTTGGCAAAGCTGGAACATATTCATAAGGAGTTTTATCATCTGTGACAAATATCTGGATAATATTTTTTATTTTAGAACTAATCCAAGTATGATTCAAGTCAAAGCTACCAGCATAAGATAAGCATTTTCTACGTTATTTAATTGTGTCAAAATAGCACGAAGGCAAGACAACAAACCAGAAACTGACTGCTGCGCTCCAGCACTTAGTTGCGTGCATTCTACTGACCACAGAAGTAGAAAGTGGCCTTTCACGTGTTTTTTAG
Organism: Apaloderma vittatum; assembly: GCF_000703405.1. NCBI lineage: Eukaryota > Metazoa > Chordata > Aves > Trogoniformes > Trogonidae > Apaloderma > Apaloderma vittatum. Next base: position 10,725 of record NW_009705206.1, read on the forward strand.
ACTGACATAGATCACTGCATTTATGGCATTTCGTGATCCTTCTTTGCATTTCACGTTAATGAGTGGTAGGCCACACAGTACCACATGTGCTCTGCTCACTACAAGATGCTACATTTCACCCTTCTCAGATGTACTGAGCATTAAAGTTCAGTGCATCTGTGAAATTTGGGAAAACATGAAAAACAGGGATAAGAATTTTATGTTTTACTCCCTTGTGGCTTCTACCCAAGACGTCTTTCTCAGATAACGTCACACAAACAAACAACTTGAACACAGAAGGAATGAGAGAAGCTTAAAGCAAACTGTCTCTGAACTGCGAGGAAAGTAGGAACTGAACCAATGGTCCCCCTTGCTCATTCTGCGAGGTTATATGAGCAAGACAGTTATATCCATAAAAGAGAGTATCTTTCTTCCCTGCCAGCCTGTCTGAAGCAACTCCTCGTGGAAATCCCATACAATTCTTGGTCAGTGTGCCAAGAGTGAAAAAGGTAAAGACTATTAGTTGTCTTTAGCTGCCACTCGACACTGAGGGGGAAAGCACTCAGAATGGTCCATAGCAGTAGGAACTAAGAGCTCCAAGTGAAGTACTTCTGACAACTGAGACAGGGCTGTATGGCTCATTTTCCTTGTCCAAGAGTTTGGGAGGGGGTAGCAGAAGACAATCCCATCCCTAAGTCAGAAGTAGTCCTCAGGAAGTGAGCAAGCTGGAGCTTGCTGATTTTCCTTTCTCTTACATGCACTACACACATGTAGAGAAGAATGGAACCAACAGCTTTGTGGCTGGGACTGGTGTTTAAAGTGGTCTGAAAAATGTGGTCTGTCATCATCCTGTTCCCTGCCTAGCAGTTAGTTCTGCCCCTGCCCCCTCTTAATTCCCAAGTTAATCCTTTGGCCCTAGTCCCAACATCACCTCTGCCCCAATTCTTTTTAAAACTCTTACAATTTTAAAAACAAACAAGTAGAACAAGAGTTACGAGCTTGTGCAACCTTCTGGTCAGTAATGCCTTGGGATTGGTGAGGTTTTGCAAAAGTTCTCAATCACATCTGTGTCATGATATATTTTAAGCCTTTCTTGTGGATCGAAACTCAGAAATGAGGGAGAAGGTGTACTTCAGACCAGCAATCAGACTGGATTTGGAGCAAACCAGATCAGCGTTTGATTTTATGATAGCTCAGACACCTCATGAGTTATTCTTGATGAACAGAAGTTGAGTGAATTGAAGTACTGAGAGCACAGTCTGCCGACACACTGCTTCAGGTCTGTCAGTTCAATGCAGTGTTTTACTTGGTCATTAGATAAGGCACTGAAGAACTGGGTTTGACAATAAGATCTTTAGGACCAAGATCACCTACTTGTTTGCACCATGCATACTTCAGTGGAATCTTACTCTGATTTGAGCCTCAAGGTGTAAAATTTAACAAATGAGTAATGCAAAAGTCAGTGTCACAATCATATTGATACGAAATGCGTTGGAAGATGTTTATTTTCTACTCTTGACTAATATCCCATGGTTCTTAACAATATTCCAAGTTGTCACCTTTGCTCTGGAAATGTAAGGACAAACCTCACATGCACATTGTTTTTGCATCTCCATTGAATGTCTCTGCACCCGCTTCCTCAGAGAGATTTTAATCAGCCTGCAAAAAGTAACAGAATGTCGTTGCTGTGTTGCAGGCAGTTGAAAAAGTCAGAACCATTCTTCAATAAATGCATCAAAAAGAGAGACACAAGATGTAGTTGTGTCGGCACTCACTAGCAGCCAGTCTCCCACCCAGCTGCTCACTCACTCACTCACTCCTGCCCTCCTCCATTCCCAGGTTGAAGTTCACTCCAAGAACCACTCCTCCTCTCCTTGTTATCACCACAGCTTCCACTCAGTCCCTCCAGTGAGGCAATGGGCAGCTCCTGCTTCCTTCTCACTCTTTTCCTCTGCTGCAGCGTGGATCCTCCATGGGCTGCAGAGAACATGTGCTCCAGCATAGAGCACCTCCTCCTCCCCCTCCTCTGGCCTTGGTGTTCCTTCAGTTGTTTCTCACTCTTTTTATTTCTTCCTCCTCTCTCTGGCTTTCTTTGATCTTTCTTAAATATGTTTCACTGAGATGCCACCATTGTGGCTGCTGGACTCAGCTGTGTCCTCTGATGGGTCCTCACAGAGGCCGCCCCTACAGCCAGTACCTCAACATTTATACCCAATACACAAGGTACGACCTCCTCTGGAACAAAGCAGAGAGAAGCTGTCCCCATCAGGACTAGCGGTGGTCTTTTGTAGGTGTCTCACCCCATCAGCAGAGTGGCCAGGTGACACCAGAGAGTGCTGCTGACGACCACCAGAGGATCCTGAGGGGAAAAGAGGAAACCACTCCAAGGCAGCAGGAACACTTGCGCTACTGGGAGGGACTGGGCAGGGCAGTCACATTTTCAGTTGTGATGGGGAGCAGGCTGCAACTGAAACTGGTAGGAGAGACCTCTCAAAGCTCTCAAGACCTCTACTTTCTCCCTGTGTTAGCCTGTACCACAGCCTGATGCTTGGCCGGA
>NW_009705206.1:13291-29118 GCF_000703405.1 Apaloderma vittatum
TTAGGTTTTGAACAAGGGGATGGGCCAGGGACTGCTGGGCTGGTGGGCCGCAAGGGCTGCAGCTGCCTTGTAGACCCTCTTTGGGCACCGGGCCGAGCTGGAGGTTTCTCAGCTACAGAGCAGGACCGAAGTCCCCGTGCAAGGACTCCCCACAGATAGAGCTGCAAGTGAAGGAGAACTGCAGTACAAAGAGATATAAATGTGTGAAGTATACTAACACCTGCAGAGGTAACTAAGGTCCAAGGTGACTGGATAACTTTAACAGCACCTAGAAGAGGTGAGAAGAGGGCAGAAAGAGAACATGAGGAAAGACCAAGGAATGCTGCAGTTTTCTCTGGAGCCACACACAGAAAATGCTGCCACAGGACAAGTGTGTTCAAACACTGGAAAGTTTGCGAAGACTAGCAAGGGCAGGAGATGCCAACTGGCCTAAAATAGTAATGTTGAAGTATGGAATTAGAAAAGAGGAGCAGAAAAGGAAGCGGAGCAATAGTCCAAGTTTTTTGGATTTGTTTTTTTTTTACATCCATCTAATTTCAGCATAGGCTTAACAAACAGAAACAAAGCCTCTGGGGGATGCTTCTATCTAGAAATTCAAACTTTGAAGCAAAATCTGCTTTTCTGTCTTCAGCAGATCTAATATTTAATTACTTTTGGCAGAGATGATCTATTGCTAGTTCTGTGTTGGTCCCTTACCAGTAACTCCATGGAGTCTGAGCTTCCCCCAGTCATCTCATACTATTTAAAACATTTTAACTGGAAAGCTTAGATAACTGCATTTCAGAACTACCGTTTTACCACAAAGTTCCATCCAGTCAGCATTAGGTCTGCTAACCATGGTTGGAGTGAAAAATAATCTTGCCTTCACGTTGAGGCAGTACAGTTTCAGTTAAATGTGATTTGGAGTGGGATGTCCTAATAAGGAGCATCATCACAGACAGCTGGAAAACTAGCTTTTAAGAACCCAAATTTCAAAGCCCACTTGTTGGCAGTCTGGTACTTACTTTCTATTTCTTGGGAAGATTTGAGCGTTTCTCTGAAATCACACTATTCTTTGCAGAAGTTGTGGATTTTAAAGAGTTTCCAGGCTTCAAGAAAGACGTAGATGAAGCACCTGTGTATGCAAAGAAGATTAAAATGATGTGTAACTGAATGATTTCAATATCACATAGTGCTATTGCTAGCCCTACTGCTAAATGGAGTTATTTAATAAACGGGTCATAATATTCTTGAGGAAGGCCTAAGAGGATATTCTTTGCTGACACAAGAATGAGGCAATGCCACTTACATCCTCTGAAAGCATATTGACAAACTGGTGAGAAAAAAGTTTCATATCTCTGTTTGTATGTAAATTAATGAAGCACAAGAAGCCAGGGAGGTGAAATATGTGTGTGGACCAGGTACGATCGCCATGCCGCTGTGCAGACTGAAGAAATGGCTATATTCCTCTCTGCAGTGGGACCTGTGCAGTAATGACAGTGCTGATAGCCTGCAACTTTCACCTACCCTCTCTTGGAAAACTCAGAAGTCATGAGTATGGTGCAGAGAGCAACTCTTCTGCAGACAGCATAAAACAAGCGGCGATTTATGCACACCGCTCCAAAGGAGAGCAAAGTCCTTATACTGGGAGAATTTCACCTGAACTGTAAGTACGTTCTCCTAGACTACAGAGCTTGGTTAACAACCTGTAAGGAATGATGATGAGCTTTTCTTCTGATCTTCTTGCTTTTTAAGGAGTACTCTCTCACGCGCCAAGGCTTCTGTGTATTTGGAATAGGACCAGGAAGCCTGCAAGAACCGTTAAAAACCATCAGTCTCTTGACCATGGCTCTGGTAGGCCCTTGTCTGTTTCAACAGTGAGACGAAAAACATGTTTGTGTTATATTCCTGTCATTGAATAATCACTATTATTAAGATGACTTTTATCATGACAATACTGGAATAGCAGGAAAAATAGTATTGATGCAAAGCAATCTCAAAACACCATGAAATGTAATTTCAGCAGGTTTGAGAGAGATGATGTTTACATTCATTTATTCTCCATCTCTGGTCTAATTCCTATTCCCTGTCCTTTCATCTTCAAAACCTAAATACAGCAGACTTTTCCTCTTCCGAAATTTCAGCCTTTTGTGCTACTGAGGAACTTGATTTTTATCTCCCTGCCACATCTTTCCAGTGTGTCCTTTCTCAAATTGAAGGCCTCATTAGCCTCACACTTCTTTCTGTCTGCCCTCTCCAGCAAAGGCAGATCAACAGGAGATGTCATCCTTTCCTTTTCTAAGAAACAAAAGTTGCTCTTTACATTGCAACAACCACAGTTCAGTTTCCATGTAAAATTTAGATCGTTCTCTGAAATCAGCCCAGGAACTGTACATTCATTTGGGGTTTTTTTTTCGCTACATCATCAGAAGTTTGGGGCCAATTTGTCATGTCATGACTCAGCAAGAACTTCTTCCTCCTGCAGAAAGGGGCTATGAAAAGAAACTGTTCTATAGAAGATTATTGTTTTGTCTGCAATTACCTGCCTCTTCTTAAGGACTTAGGCATATGGTATTGATATACTGGCTCACTCAACTCACTTTTTTTTCTTTTTTTTAAATAGGTATGAGCAAAAGTTGAAAAGTCTATTTAAGGATAAGAGTGTGAGCTTAACTACATTTTTTGCACTGTGGTTTCAGATTTTGGGAGTATTTCAGACTACCTGTTTCTATATTCTGCTCATCGCTAATGTGGTGCCATGGGAAGAGCAATATGGAATACAAGGAGTGGCCAAAGTGCAATTTAATCCTGCATCGCATGACATAGCTGTGATTGTGTGGTTGCACAGATTCTACATTATGTCATGGCAATGTCAACTTGGCTATGAATGATCCCTTGATATGCCTAACATGACATGTCCATTCTTCCCGCTTCTGCAATAAAATGACTGTTACATTTTTACTACAACTTTGATGCATCATGAGAGTTGTTCTGCAAGAAATCCTAGAGAGCTGTTTTCTGTCAGCTTTTCTATCCAAATACCTAGATTTCCTGAATGAGTTCAGCTTCATTTTTTGACATATGAACAGAACAGGACTTGAGGATAAACCAAATTATTTCAAGATATGAATTTCACAAGTAATGAAAAGTTTCTTGTTCCAGAATGGAACTTCCTTTTCTTCCATTTATCTTTAATAAAGGTTCTTTATAAATCTACAACACTAAATGATGTTAGATATTAATACTACTCGGAACCTAAATCTTAAAAAAAGTAATCACAGAATCACAGAATCTCTGTGGTTAGAAGAGACCTTTAAGATCATTGACTCCAACCATTAATCTAGCACTGCCAGACCACCACTAAACCATGTCCCTAAGCACAAGATCAACATGTTGTTTCAACACTTCCGGAGACGGCGATTCCACCACTGCTCTGGGCAGCCTGTTCCAATCCCCAATGACTCTTTCAGTGAAAAATTACTTTCTAATATCCAGCCTAAACATCCCCTGGCACAACTTGTAGCCATTTCCTCTAGTCCCATCACTTGCTAGCAGGAAGAAAAGGCTGACCCCCTCCTCCATCCAACTCCCTTTCAGGTAGTTGTAGAGACCAATAAGGTGTCCCCTCAGCCTCCTTTTCTCCAGGCTATGCAATCCCAGTTCCCTCAGCCACTCTTCACAGGATTTGTGTTCCAGACCCTTCTCGAGCCTCATTGCCCTTTTCTGGACACACTCTTTGTTGCCTTTTTCTGGACAGGCTACAGTACCTCAATGTCCTTCATGTAGCGAGGGACCCAAAACTGAACACAATAATCGAGGTGTGGCCTCACCGTCACCTGTATGGTAGGTAAACTTATAACAACAAAGTTAACTGTAGAAACGTGAACAGTTATTGAAGAACCATGTAACAGTAGTATTCAAAACCAAACTCCACCATCCCATTCTCCCAGGATCGTTTTATCTCTCTTGAATGATGTCATCTATAGCAACATGTTTATTATTCACCTGCCATCCATATCCATCTGAAAATGATGCTGGTCCTCTTTCCACACCAAACTCATTGGCAAAAGCACTGCTTGACAGACTGATGAGTTTTGTTCCCACTTCTTTACCCTGCAAATAATAAGAACTCAGATGTAAACAATAGTTACTGAGCTGACGTAAAAAGCGAAGTTTGAGGAAGCAAAAAACTCTCATTGGAAATGAGATAGTGTCATATGCACTAATGTGCATATGCTCAGTTTCATAATTCATCATGTTGTGCATAATAAAAAATAGCAGAAGATGATGCTTTTTTAAAGTATTTCTTTATCCTAATGGGAGTTTTCTACACTCCCACAGACTATCTTCCTTTCAGATTGAAATACCTGCTGAGTGAGAGGGCTGATCTGCAACAGAACATATTTTAAGTACAGAGGGGCCATTTTGATCCTCTAATCTGGCCTCAGGTATAAACATAGAACATAGGAACATGATTAGTTCCAGCTTGGTCCAGTAGCTGTGAATGAACTACTGTATACATGTTAGGAAAACAGGCAAAAAAAAAAAAAAGATAAAACAGGCAAAAAAAGAGACGTCAAATGATTCCCAAAGTCTCTCAGAAAGTCCCTGGAAGATCTGGAAAAGGATCAGAATATCCTACTTCTTTGCTCCCGAAGTGCCTTTTTCTCTCTCATTACCCCCACTGTCCTCTGGACCCATCATCTACAACGGTGACGTTTGGGTATAGAACTTCCCAGGAAGTGTGGTGTTTCTCTTCTCTTCAGAAGCTGACGTACTAACTTCTGTGGCATACTAAATTGGTGGAACAGCGATGCCAAAGCAAATACAGAAGTAGTGTGTATGCCAATATACTACAGTTTATGTTTGTTAGCTTTCTCAAAGAGAATGGTGAGTTAGATGAGGTCTTTAATAATGTTTTCTCATAATAAATTAGGCAATGTTATAGCAATGTCATATCCCATGATATTACATCACTTAGTAACAAATAAGCTTGCTGCTAAGAAGATTAAAGAGAGAGGAGGGAAATATGATAAAGGAAAATTAATGCTTATGGGTTTACCTTTCGCTGCTAAGGGCATGGAAAAAGTAGGTATATATTTACAGTATAAATTAAAGCTAAACTCTAAAGCAAAGAATCAAAAATCTATTTTGGAGGAAAAAAGGCAATTGTGTATATAAGAAATTACAAATACTGACATCAAGGCAGTTTGCAAAAAGTGACTAATGATATTTTTTAAAGTATATGATATGTGCATCAAGCAGTTAACAAAGGAACAGATCCACAGACAAGTCAAAGTTGAGCCCATCTAACTGTGCCACACTAAGAGCAAGTAAGTGAAAACAGAGAAGTAAACCGTACTCTACCAAGGCAACATCTTTTGAAACAACTATTCCAGCTCAATATTGAAGAAATCACATTCTGTTGAACGTTTGAACTTTATTCACCCTGTACCTACCCATTCCTGCCTTTCAGACCCTTAAGTGTAGAAGAGGTCCCTGCACTGTACTCTGCTCGTGTGGCATCCCTTGCTGTCAGCCGCTCCTCCACTGCACTGAGTCCATAGCCCTCAATAGCATTTACCCCATAAATAATAAATAAGCACACATGAAAAATATTGAGATAGGCAAATAATGCCAAATCATGCATCACTGTCTAGTGAAAACCTGGTCTGCCCATTTTTTCGATTACCCTACATAAAAGTCCAGTTCTTATGGAGTCAGTTCAGAAAACGCAGTGAGCCTAGCTAAACTGGGCACCACAGGGACAAATCTGTGAGAAGGGAGAAAATAAAACTCCACCACCAGGACCATGTCTGTACTGTCGGATGTAAACTCAAAATGGCAACGGATTCGGGCAGGGGAATACATATGTATATAAAAGAAAAAAAATTGTTTCTCACCTTTCCAGATCTTCCCTCTCCTTCATCATGAGCCTGGTGGGGCAGAGAAGCATAGACATTATTTTAAATGCCAATAAATCATCACTTTCTACAGGCTGCCAAGAGAACCTGCTATTGCTTATGTTGGATGAGCCTTATCGGTATCCTTCAGGGATACTGAATCATTTGAACAGTTATGTTTTCACTGAGGGAACAGAAATACCATGCAAGAGAGCAGGGAATGGCAAATTCTTTAAACAATAATAGAGAGGTGAAAGAGTTTCAATTGTAAAAGATTTACAATGATATTGTAAAAGATTTACTGATATTTTTTGGTAAGAAAAATAGTCCACACTGTTCACCAAACTGCGTTCTCTACTTGTCACTTTCTAAAATTTCTTATCCTACTTCCCAGCTTAGAAGGCTAATTAATTTTTCCCAGTTGTTCCCCATAAAAGCTAGGTTTTTTCCCTCCTGGCCAAGATTTGCTCTTTACTTCCTTGGTCTTAATCAGAAATCTTATAGACAGGCAACAAACAGATGGAAAAAATAAGTCTGTGAAAACGCAAAAGTGCATTACTTTGAAATATTGCATTCTTGCACTATAAGTATTGCCAACGGCCTTGCCAGATATATCTGAATAGAGACAATGTGCTTTGGAGGAAGGAACATGAGTTCTTGAATTTTAGACTTCACTTGACATTGGTGTGTGGCCACGAGTAACACTCCTCTAGTGCTCAGTTTTTCATGTGTCTAGAAGAGGGTAACAACATGGACATGTTCTTATGGGCATATATGTATTTGGGTACTCATGTGGTTCTCATCATGAGCAATATCTCAACACATGTGTACGTGGTATTTAAAATATGTAAAGGTCTTATAATGCTACTTACCATAGTTTGCATGTCAAATAATTTCTCTGCCCTTAAAGGAATGTTCTCTCCTCAAAGCTGGCCAAACAATTAAATTTTGTAAAAAATAAACTGTTGCAAAGCTTATAATCAATAGCAAAAAAATCCATTCTATTTTAATAGAAAATTCCAAGAAAAACAATTTTACAAGCAAGCATTCCGCTGTAGAGGTCACAGTTCTGTTAATGCACTGAAACTGTCTGGAAACTCATTGTGAATAGCAACAATTTCACTGTCAGAGCTGAGAAATAGTCAAGAAAAGACAAAGACTGTACAAAGCAATTAGCACATAAGTATTTTCAGAAATAATGTGCAGACTTTTCAAATGCTCCTACTGGAAAATAAATGTGAAATCTGTTTTTGTTTTCTTTTGCTTTCAGTAGTAACCCAGGACTGTAAATTCTGAAACAGGACAGTACATCCTGAAAGTGCAGATGGGTTTGCAGTTACCCGTTATATACATGGACCATACATCGTGGGATTTTAAAAAAAAAAAAATAGCCTTCTTTTTCACTCTTCTTTTGGCTCAAAAGATGACTAAAATACATTTTCCTCTCTGCTTAATGAAAGAAGTATTACATTGACTCATCTGCTTCAAGTTAAACATATGTATATGCATTGGCAGGATTGGGAAATAATTGCTCTAGGACGGGGTTGCATGTAAGACTTAAATTCTAACAAAAAGATTTTGGTAGCTTTGAATCAGGCTAAGAAAAAATGTTTGAATTCATGTATGTTTGCTCATGAAGGAGTTTTTATGCAGTTTGTCAGCTGCCACCTGAAACTTTGTGAGCCTTACCTCTGCTGTTTGGTCTTCCATCCTTAGCATCATTTTTCCCTTTTTTGTCTCCAATGCAGTTAGAATCTGGTCACTAACCAAACTCGCTTGAAACTTACAAAATTTTGGCCAGAATTTAAACAGAAGAGCAAAAATGGTCATCTGTGCAGAAAGGAAAGAAAGTCAATCTTGACCATATTAATAAAACAGAGTTTACTGTAAAATAAAATGTAGTTTACCATAAGAATGAAATAACTTTTTTTTTTTAATACACAGCCTTGTTCCTCCCACATACTGTGTCCTAACATTTCAGCCCATCTTTGCTCAGCACATGCTTTTCATCAGTATGTTTATTACTGGTGAGAAATCTTCCTAAAACACGCTTAAAAGGCACTTTCTTTTTTTATATTTCCCTAAACAATTGTTTGCATTAATGAAAACATCCATCATCTTTTACAAGTATTCTTGATAAAATATACACCAGTATATTTGCACCACTGTTCTGCTCAAGTATTTCAAATATTCAGTTCATTAGGGAGAGGGCTTTTTTTTCCCTCCTTAAGAGAAAGGAAATACTTTTTTGCCTCTGGAAAGGCTCTTAAACCACATTACAGATCTATGAGCAAATCTTGGATAATTTTTAAATGATATAATCTCTCACAGGGTCTTTTTTGAACTGGAATAAGAAAAACAATTTTAGAAAAGCAAACTGAGGGGCTTAGTGAATTCTGTTGCTGCACGTACTAAGGTTCACATTTTTCAATTTATTTAGATGTTTAATTCTCATTGAGAAACTTGGCTTCAAAGGAGCCAAGCATGCTCAGCACCTCATGGCTTCTGGCTCAATGGATTTGAAAGTGACATGTGAGTCACTGTCATGTTTCAGTCACAGCTTTTCCGCCAAGTTCTTCCCTTGGTTTTGTGCCACATTTCTGGAGTTCGCTGGCTTTACACAGGTTGAAATGAGACTTCCATTTCTCTTAGGACCAATATGAACTTATTTCTCTGACAAACCGTTAATCTTTTGTGATCCAAACACTTTATGGGCTCACAGCTGATGTTTAAAGGTGTTGGTGGCAATTTTACAGGAAAAGAAGAGAAACTAGCTTTTTTGGGTTTAGAAGGTAAGACAGATGAGACCATAACAAACAATAAGAAAGTAGCAAGTCTGTAGTAAAGGTTCACAAATTGCTGATTAGTACAGAGATCAGAGAGAAAAATGTCTACAGCTATTTAATACAGACTTTCTGTAATAAAGGAAAGGCATTCAGTAAGTTAAGCTGTCTTTGTGTTTTGCTCACATCTGCATTTTTTCCATAAACTACAAAACTACAAGCTTTCTAACTACAAAATATTTCTGTTACATTAAACAAGCAAGCAATTAAAATCATAGACAGAATTAATTTCTACTGCCAGAATTCCTAACACAGACCTGGATGACACCTCTCTGGGATCAGCTAGCTGCCAGAGATTGTCCAGCTGATGGAGCAGTAAGTATCTGAAACCTCCCTGTCATTTCCCCCATACGATCTTCACTGAAATGCGTGTCTGTAGTGTTCTCCTTCATGCCCAGGCTTATGTACAGAGTACAAATTGTCGCATAAGCAACAAAGACTGCCCTTAAAATCAGGAACACAGACTCTAGCCAGATCTGTTACAGAGATTATCCCGGCTTCTTACTTGTGCCTCTCTAAAAATGTAAGGTCCTAGGTCTTTCCTGTTTTCCAAAATCTTATCTGCTTGTTCAGTTGGGATGTCAATCTGCAATGTTGGGGGTACAGCAGAATTAATAAAGCGGTCGATAATAGCTGTGATCTTTTTCTGAACTGTGGCATCATCACAATGAGAATGGCACAAGTCCTGAAAGACGAAAAATAACATTTTCAGTGAACAGAGAGATAAAAGGCCCTTTACAGGGGCCCGGTGATTAAAGAGTAATAGTCATACAAATATAATTATACACTAGATTCCTTCAGTATGTAGGACAAAATTCTTATAGTAAATGTGCAAGGCCAAAGACATAGTGAAGACATGAGTGGGACTTCTGATTTGCAAATGCAGATTTATGGCAATCATTGCTTTTAGGTGATAATCTCTGCCTGCTCTTTCTGATAGAACAGGATAGTTTTTAACCTGCATTCAGTTCAAGCACATTGCTGGAAAATAGGAGCCATTTCTGAAAAGAAAAACACACATATAGGTGTGAAATTCACTGGTTTTCACGCAAGCCTGCTATGACTAGCATAGCCATGGTAACTAAAAGACAAAGAAATGCTCTAAATAATCCAGGAGTAGAAGGGAATTACTTAGAGGGCACAAGGTATTATAATCAGGAATGTTGGCACAAGAAGGGACAATTTCAGCTACTAGTACAATCTCCCATTCATTGAAATCTTGTAGTTTCACCATTCATTAAGATTTTCCAGTTTCCCCAAATCTCAGTGTTTGAAACAGCTCTGTGCAGGACAGAGTACAAAACAAACCTGAACTCATGAATGTGGTATCTCAAAGGAATACTGCGTGTTTTCTACTTTTTAAAATGCGGTCCTATTGTTCTAGTAAACCCTGTTACTGCTGTGTTTTCACACTCTGACAATGCTACCATCGGACTTCGACAGGAAGGAAAAATAATTCAAAAAACCTGATGAACTTTACAAACTTCTATAACACTCTGAGACTATCACATATATCTACTAGAGACACAATGAGCACTCCAGAGAATTTTCAGGAAGAGAGCTCCCCAAATGAAGAATATGCATTTAGTTTTGGTATAGAAGGCTGGATATTTACTTTGCAAAGAAATTAAAACCAGGGATTTTAACCAGAAATGTGGTGTGTGAAAGAGCTGGCTTGTTTTATTATGAATACTTTTTAGTTTTGTTAAGGAAAAAAAGAATGATAACAGCTGTAGTGAAGAAAGTAAGGCAATACGAAAACATATTCAATATATCCCAAGAATACATTATGGCTTCCTTTGCTCATCTAGCATAAAAGAACAGGCAGAGAGTTGTAGTAAGAGGGAAGACAAACAAGCCATATTATATGAAGAGGGATGAGACATGAGCAAGGAGGGACAGATGGAAACGATCCACAGAGTTACATTTCTTCATATTTGTTTTAAAAAATACCTAATAATTTGTTTTTTGATTGTCCCAAGATGTGCCACCAGCTTGATGGGTTACGAAGAGCAATGCAGTCATTGACTCCTAAATGGAGTCCTGTCTAAACTCATGGCACGATAGGGCTCAGACAATACAAGTATGCACTGTGCAAAGTGCTGCCCACATCTTTGGCAAAGTTCCTCCAGTTCAGCCTGACCCATAACACTCCTGCTACTTTGCTTCTATAAAGAGCATCAACTGCCAGCCATGACAAATCACACGCATCTAGAAATATGGCCAGATTGTACTTTTTCTTGATAAGAACACAAATAAAATTAACACAAATGAAGGAGAGGGGGTGGGACAAAAAACAATGAAGGCTTTCTTCAGAGAGCACATCCACGAAGAAAACAATCTAATCTGCACTCCACATTTTCCATATCCTCCACAATATAGCAACGGAGAGTCAAAAATCTGAAAAAAGCATCAAATATTTCTAGGAGGATTTGTGTCACAGGACTCCAGGTGCCTTCATGTTGAGATTGTAGTCTAAGCTATTCACTGTAACAAAGAGAGAGACAGCAGCACCCTCAGAGAGAATTTCAGCCAATTACTCACTTGGGGTTCAAAGCCTCTGTGAGGAGGGGAGATAGCCCCCTGGAAACAGAGGATCTTCAGCTTCTAAAGCAGTCCCCAAGTTCAAATGCATAAAAACAGTGAAGCAGTGAAAATACACCTACGCGCCTGCAGAAGGATCTGCAAGTGTTACTGTGGCATTAGCTGTGTTTACCTCCTAATTTCTGAGCAGGTTAACTAATGTCGTGCTCCCTGCCTGACACATGTACACAGGCTCAGGAGCCCGGGAGAGGTTCTGCACTTCAGTATCGTTTCTGCATCACCAATATCCCAGAGGCAAAAGGAGTGAGGAATGAATGAAGGCTCCTTGGTGCTTCTGCATTCAGTCCAGGGTGCTACTAGGAGTATGCTGTGTGATTTAAAGACTCAGTCCAGAGGTTTCCCATTGAGTTCCACCCCACTCAGTAGCAATTTCACAAAGGGGCATATATTTGGGAGAAAGGCAATCCCAGCTGACCTTCCCTATCCTGCTTCATTTTGGCCACATCCTCATGTGCAGACAAATGGAACTGTACAGAGTGCAACGGGGTCTGCACTGTATATACAGGCATTTTGGGTAGATACTATCTTTACGTCTGTACATTTGATTGAATTTAAACGTTTTCTCTGATTTTTGAGGGATTACCCAATTCAGCAATAATTCCATTATTTCACAGCATGCAACTATAAAGACAGAGTGAGAATTTTAATGCTTGCATATTTTCTACTGCTCAACAAATGCATACCAAAATCTGGGCATTAGCTAGTAGTGTCCCTTTAGAGACTCAGAAGAATGTTACTGTTTGAAGAAGCATAAAGAAATACAGGGATAATACATTCAACTCATTGAAAATAGCTTTGCTTAAGAAGAGAGGATTTTCAACAAAAAACAGTTTAAACCCTGAAAGAGGTTTTAATGTGAACAAGAAAATGCCTAGAGATATTCTTCTTAAAATTCTCCCTATATGCAGTACTGGATGCGTTTGCTTACAAATTGAATGATATTCCCCTTGCTCCATTTTACCACCGTACCTTATACTTCTGTACCTCTTGCCAAAAGAGCACTCCGTTCTCCAGTAGGTCTCCTTTCAGTGACACAAAGAGACGAAATTGATTTGCTGTCACCGGATCCAACAGCGCTTTACGGAAAGCAATTACTTCACTAGATGAAGAAACCCACTTATTGTCCACATGCTGTCAAAAGAAGAAATAAATGCACCAAATAAACTTTGTTTCAAAAAGCAATAACAAAGGCATTAGTTAACATAAACTGTCTGATTCTTATCTTTGCACTGACCCTAACTTTCAGTAGTTTATGAGTTTATGACATGGATACAATAGAATGTGGCAAGGTTTCATTTATTTCTCTCCTCCTTTTATTTTTTTTTCCAGCTTGGTTTGGGCAACATTTTTTGGAAGATGTGATGGGAGAGGAAATGACTGACAATGATTTAGACCATATGACTACATACTGTAAAGTATGGAAACAGCTATTGTTATTGATTATGGCAACAGGCTACTTTTCTAGAGAACAGTTTGAGTTTTGTGCAAACAAACAACAAAGAAAAAGGAACGGACAAACCACATAGCTTAAAGTTGTAAAATGCTTCTGACAGGGATCTCGCCAACAAAATGAGCTTTGAAATGAGTTGCCATGATCACCAATAGAAGCCAGAGAGTTTGCTCTCTGTGGAATAAAGCTACCAATAGGAAAACAGAATTTAAAGTCATCAAGACATTTTGGAAATCCTCATGCCACAAAGCACAGAGCAGTAGGCAGCCAGGAAAGGGTGGAGAAAGAAAGAAAGAAAGATGGCTTTATGCAGGGACAGTTTGTTTGAAATGGAGTTCAGGCTGGCCTGTCTTCCTGAACAAACAGTTCTTGTGCTGTTACTGAGGAGCAAACCAAACAATCCCCTTTGTTATCAGATGGATGAATGAAAACTATCTTCTAACAGTGATATAAAACTCTTGAAGTCCTGGAGGAACGGAGTGTTATTCAGTGGACAGCATGGAACAGAAGCATTTTTAGTTGTTGCACACAGTCCTGGAAATCTAACCTGATTCTAAGCTGGAGGTCTTTCTACTGCTTCTCTTGAAAACAGGGACTACACTTAGCGTCCTGCCGCACAGCTGGCCAGGAGTGAGAGCATGCTCTTGTGAGAAGGTGGGTGGTGGCTGTCCAAAGGGCCCTCTGGTTAAAATAAAATTAGCTCAACTTAAACAGTAAAGGGGGATCTTCTCAGCCCTCCTCCAGTTCTGCAGACATGGTCTGTCCCCTGTGAACAGCATTTAGGCAACTTTTGGGAAAAATTATCTCTGGACCTTTTTCATGAAGGGAAGAACAAAATGTTGCTCCCACTCCTATACTAATATACAAACACTGCTTATTTTATAGGTCAGCAACCTTGAAGCAGAAAATGGAAAATAACCATCTTCCTGACAAACAAAGGGAAAACTCAGTTAACAGAACCCACATGCACTTTGAGTCCCTTTGAGCTAATGGTTTGCATGGATAATTGGTGACCGGCTCTCCAGTTTGATTTCAACAGACAATAAAAATTCAACTGAATAAATGTACACAACTTGTATGTTGGCAATCACAAAGAGTTCACTGCTCTTCAAGAGGAAAAAACTGGCAAACGTTTGATGAAATGTATTATTACAAAGGTTTAAGATATTTAAAATGATATTATCTCAGTGCTGTAAGATTAAAATACAATTCTAAATGAAACAGATACTGTGAGATATGATTAAACCTGCCCACTCCAGTGCATACTTCACATTCCCTTTTGTGTCTGCACATAATCCACTTGCAATAATAAATAAACTACCAGATGCTGGAATGAACAGCTTGTCCCAATAAGTCCACTGCATACAAAATACAGATAAATGTGAATTAAAGATACAATACTAGTTTGAGAAGAGTTAAGAATGCTCCAAAGCCCAGGACAAGAGACATGTTTTTGTCAAGTATGACCCCTCCAGTCAGGAAGGGAGACAAATTTACTACGAACATCCAACAGGGAGCTGAATTCACCAGCAATGTGAATAATCAGTCCACTGTAGCCAATACAATCATGCCTGCTTTTAACAGCATTACATTTGGGCCTCACACTGTCAGCAGGGAAATTGTGAGGGATGTACAAGGTCCAAACAGAAAAGAGAGTGAAATCGCAGACGCAAGAGACACAGTAAACTTCACTTACCTTCCACATCCTGGTTGTCCTCTGCTGGTTTAGGTGTGAAAGATCTTCAGTTAGGTCTGTTGTCTATGATTGAACAAAAGGTTATCATTGCATTTTTTAAACTCTTTTTGTTTCATGTTCAGCCCTCTAATGATTGAGACCATAGTGGTAGAATATTTAATATATCTTCTTATGGCCAAGAGGGCCAATAGGATCCTGGGCTGCATTAAGAAATGTGTGTCCAGCAGATCTAGAAAAGTTCTCCTGCCCCTCTACTCTGCCCTGGTGAGACCACACCTGGAATACTGTGTCCAGTTTTGGGCTCCCCAGTTCAGGAGAGACAGGGACCTCTTGGAGAGAGTCCAACAGAGAGCTAGGAGGATGATTAAGGGACTTGAACATCTCTTCTGTGAAGAGAGACTGAGAGAACTGGGGCTGTTTAGTCTTGAAAGGAGACGGCTGAGAGGGGATCTTATTAATGTATAGAAATAAGGGGTGGTGTCAAGGGGAAGGAGACAATCTCTTCACAGTGGTGCCCAGCAACAGAACAAGAAATAATGGGTTTAAGTTAGAACATAGGAAGTTCCACCTCAACATGAGGAGAAACTTTTTCACTGTGAGGGTGACAGAGCACTGGCACAGGCTGCCCAGGGAGGTTGTGGAGTCTCTTTCTCTGGAGACTTTCAAAACCCGCCTGGACGCGTTCCTGTGTGGCTGCCCTAGGGGATCGTGCTCTGGCAGGGGGGGTTGAACTAGATGATCTCGAGAGGTCCTTTCCAACCCCTAGCACTCTACGATTCTATGATTCTGGCATCTTTATATCTGAAACTTTTTGTAGACCCACACTGAGCACCATCCCTTGCTCAGTGCTCTTTAAGGCCAGGGAGTTAGAGAAGATGAGGCAATAGCAAATGGCCATTTTTCACTGGTTTACTGTACCCATAATGTTCTGAGGGAACACTTATGTCAGGAACAAATTTTGACCCTTTTTTTTGTACTAAATGTTTTTTCCTCCTTTGGACAGCTGTATCAGAAATACACACTTGATCATGCAGCTTCTTTATAGCAAAAATACACCTCAAATCAAGGGCAGATTTTCTGAGTGAGAACTACATAGCATGCCCACTGTGTTTGGTCACTGTGAAATATGAAGCCAAGTGGAGAATGTCATCTGGTTTCATTTCTTCTAAAATACTTTCTTCAAAGGACCTTTTAATCCTCTGAATTTGCAGTAAGAAAAAGAGCAGTCAGACAGAAATGGAGTTAGGAAAAGGCTAGAAGCTCGTTATGTATGTGTATGTTATGTGTGTATTTCTCATAAACTGTTCATTAGAGTTGAATACAGCATTTTTCAAACTGCGTGGGCTGCTTTC
>NW_009705206.1:29149-53320 GCF_000703405.1 Apaloderma vittatum
CTGCAGCAGGTGCAAGAAGGGGCATGAGCTAACTTCTAGACCTGGAGAAGTCCAAGTCTGAGTAGGAGCAAAGGGAGGAGTTCATTGCAATGTTAAACCCGATGGTTTGGTCACCGGGGAGAGATACTGTGATGGAAATAACCTTTAAATTGTTCTAAGTCATTATTTGAGTTGCGCATTATAGGAACTACGATATCAGGAACTATCTAAACTAGTAGAGGACAAGTCTTACAAGAAGCAGTGCAAGTGCAGCAATAACCCAAACTGAGCTGGCTTTGGTGCCCACCCAACACACGACCTCTCCTGTCCTAAGTGACCATCGTAATAAATGGAGCCCAAAGTCATGGATTAAATTGACCCGGTGGACATTTATGGACATTTTACAGACATTTCACTGGAAGAGTCCATAGACTAAGGTAATTATATCTGTGTATTGTATCAAAGGATCAGAAGAGGGGAGTGGTTAATGAGGATGTATCAGATAGCGTGGAACCCGAGCATGATGTAGATGGTACAGAATAAGGGGTAGAGAATATTCTGGGTTTGGCTGGGATAGCGTTAATTTGCTTCTTAATAGCTAGTATGAAGCTATGTTTTGGATTTGTGCTGAAACCAATGTCAATAAGTCAGGGATGTTTCTGTTACTGCTGAGCAGAGCTTACACAGAGTCAAGGCCTTTTCTGTTCCTCACCCCATCCCACCAGCAAGGGGACTGGGGGTGCACAAGGAGTTAGAAGGCGACACAGTTGGGACAGCTGACCCCAAATGACCAAAGGGATATCCCATAACATATGACTCAGCATATAAGTCTGGAGGAAGAAGAAGGAAGGGGCAGATGTTCAGAGTTGTGGCATTTGTCTTCTCATGTAACTGTTACATGTGATGGAGCCCTGCTTTCCTGGGGATGGCTGAACACCTGCCCGCCAATGGGAAGGAGTGAATGAATTCCTTGTTATGCTTTACTTGTGTGCACAGCTTTTGTTTTACCTATTAAACTGTCTTTATCTCAGCCCATGAGCTTTCTCAGTTTTACCCTTCTGACTCTCTCCCCCATCCCAGCCAGGGCAGGTAGTGAGCAGCTGTGCAGTGCTCAGCTGCTGGCTGGGGTTAAACCATGGCAGCAGCTTAGCCTTATCACATGGTCTTGTGCCAGGGCTTGTAAAGGAGATGGAGTTCAGCTAAAAAGGGTAGAGGGTTAGGAGATTTTGCTTTAATTAGCATATTGATTATTAAAATGACAATTTGTCTTATCAGAACCTATACTTTTCAGATTGCTTATTGCTCTGAATCAATGAAAAGGATCCAGTTCGTATGCACTTCTAACAACACTTCTTGATGTTAAAAAAGATGGTAGAAAACAAAATTTTACGAATCAATGCCTTGTGCATATGTGTCTGCTTGGTGGAGCGGTCCAGTTACCTTCTGCTGTGACATTCACATTTCAGAGCTGTTGTGGAGGTGCAAAAAAACCAAGTCCTTTTTGCATCTGTCACCAGCAGGATGATCTCCCTACATAGATCCCTGCCAGAGAGGCACTCTCATAAAAGGCAGATGTTAGCTCTGCCCATTGCCCAGTCTTTCTCATGAGCCAGCAGGAGTGAAAGGCTCCTTGTTCCCAGTTTTCTGGCAACTTTCTGAAGTAACCAATTGGAACAAGGCTTGTAGCAGTTAACCTCCCCACTCAGAAGAATTTCACAACTCGTGAAGTCATTTCTACAGGCACCGCAGCTCCAGATGGGAGAATACGGACAGCATAAGAGAGAGAGAGAGAATATGGCGTGGGAAACCCACTCGTTTTGTTGTGTTTTTGTCCCCTTGAGCAAATCCTTTACACAAAGCAGCATTTCTTCTGTGTGCAAGTGTATGGGTAAGGCAAAATGGCATATGGAGAGTGCAGCACTGCAGCAAAGATTAGTTTACTCCCCTGGCAGCCTGACTGGCAGAAGAGCTAACACCAGCTCCTTCAGATTTAGGATCTAACAATAATACTGTCAGCTAGACTAAACCTTCAGAGGAACTGCCTTCATAATTATCAAGCTAAATGCTTCAACCTGTACATGCTACAGCGTCTCTTTCAATATGAACTGAATGTGGGCTGTGGGCTGCTTTTCCTCTGAACCATTTTGTCCCAAAGGCAAATTATGAGCCAAAAAAAAACCAAAAACCACAATGCCTGGATGTGTTGCTGTTGTTAAAAAAATTACCTTCGCTTGTCCCTCCGCCCCACAGTGTTCATCTGCCAGGAACAATGGCAGCCATTGTTTTTCTAATCTCTTCTGGACGCACTGCTGAATTTCTAGCAGAACCGCTGCTGAAAGTCGATCATGAAGGATTTGTCCCCATCCTCCACTTGAATGCATTAGCTAAGCAATCCAAACACAATAACACATGACATAAACTTTTGTGTATACCAAAAGTCCTTTATCTCTCTACATCCTTGATTTAGCAAAGTATGAGCTTAACTGTAAGCAAAGCGTTTAATGCATGCTTACTCAAGGCTCACATGTACTTTTCATAAAAGGGAACAGATTACATTTGTCCCTACCTATAATAGAATACAGACTCTGGCAAATAATACCCCAGCTTGACCAAGTAAATTTCCTAAGTATCAAGATATATCAGAGTACCACAGCTCAGACTTGCTGTCTGTGGCTTTACTGGCATACTGAAATAGAAAGCTGGAACAAGTCGCTCTGCCTGAAAGCCATTTTTACACTTTTTCTGAGCTGTGTTGTGCCTGCTCTGGCTGTGGCCTCAGATCAGGGTTTAAGAGAGATGTTCTGTAAAGACAGGGGAGAAAGCCTGAACAGGAAGGAGTGGAACCCCACAATCAGAACAGAACCAGATTTCTAGCCAAAAATATAGGTAAGATTTGAGGAGATATCTTGGAGAAAAACTGGAGTAAAGCTGTTTATGGACTTTTAGCTAAGTCACATTCAGTGTGATTGTTCTTTGTGAATGGTTTTGCAACTGGTACCTGTTCTTGTTGTTCTCTGGTAGCTGGGCTGTTGGGTCCAAAGAAGTATTTTTTGTTTAAATACTTGTTCTTAATGTCCTTAGATTTTTCCTCCCTTTTTTCTTTATCCTTGTGCAGCATCTTTCTGAACTGTTCAATATCTAGCCAGCACATGAGATCCATGCTACAAACAAATTTAAACAGAATGTTATTTCAATATTGAGTTAATTTCGTCAACATTCTAGGGAGTTATTAGTTTAACCACAAGCCACCAAAGTGTTTGAGTCCTAAATACCAGGTCAGATTGGACTGAAACTTTATGTCATTTTTTCTTTGCTAATACCATCTGGTGAGGCCATAGCACTTGGCTGAAGAGGCAGATCAAACACACATCTTAGAGATCTCATTTAGGGTCCCTTCTGGAGTACCCTGAGAGAAGTAACCTCCTCAATGTGCTGCTGCTAAATCCAGCAGGGATTGTAAAGCAGAGCCCTAGTGCAGAGCTCACAGAGAGAATGAAAAATGAAACAGATGAGAATGCAAAGCAGTACTGCAGGCTGTGAGCCACTGTGAGACAAGTCGACAGCCCCTGTTCTGCCTCCTCATCATATTGCCTGAGAAAGGAGCAGGGATGACAGCTGGGAATGTCAGCCCCAGAAATCACCCCCTTCCTACCCCGTGTGAAGTGCTAGAGCTTAAGAGAGTGTGCAGTCAAGCAGACAGAAACAATTTATGGTAAATTTTGTTTCTAGGGCTTTTTGTGGGTTGCTTTTTCATAAGGCAATGATTCTACTGCTTATTTCATTATTCATAGTAAGTGACAAATAATCTCCATATGCAATTCTTGAACTATACATTGTTCATAATCATTTGCATGTATACTATCAACTTAAGTTTGTTTTGATGGAACATATATTGATTTTGTTCTTTAAACAAAAGGACAGAATAAGTGACATAACTACAATTTCAGTTTATTTTATATGACCATTTTCTGATGATATCTTATTAGCTAAAATTTTGTGAGTATTTTAATGAGGACATTCACTGTATTTGCAGCAGGAACTATGAAATCCAGAAAAATCTGTTTCACTTTTCCATTTGGTTAAGAACTGGCTTTTCCAAAGCATTAATCTATGAGTAAAACTTTCAAAAGTATCCAACTGATTTAAGAAGAAATGTCACTGTTTCAGAAGTCTTTTGAGACCCATACAGACCTAAGTTCTATTGAGAGTAAAATTCTTCCATTTGATAGTTCATCACAATGTATGTTCACCCAAGAGGTCCAAGTTACTGTGGTTTATGGAGTTAGCCCTTGGCATCTACCTATGACAACCGATCAAATATATCCATCTTATTTAAAATCCAAAATATATAATCTTAAACTGTGTTAGGTTAAACCAGTGGTGGCTTCTCCTAGCATACTCTACTTTTTCCTGTCAACAGATCAGGAGCGTGTGCATGGTCAATTAGCCTGGCAAGACTAACAAATGGTAACCTACTAACCCAAACTAACACAAATTGTGCTGCAAGTGTGTAAATGTACCCTATATATTTAACAAAATAGCAATTAATGGAACTTCATTTTTACCAGAATTTGTGCCCAGGTACTCAGCAGCCTGTCCTTCCTGAAACGTGGATCACTTACAATTGGGCAATAATAGAACCATACATTTTGGTGAAGAGGCAGATGACACATTTGTTGGGTTTTTGTTGAAATTTTCCAGACTGCATTAGTTCTAGCACTCCTTCAGCTTATAATACCATTACGTATCTTTACTGTAGCACACCAGGTGGACTTCAGAGTTACTAGGTCTGAACTCAGCTCTAAAAGACTCGAGTTTTGAGACTTTTTCAAGTGTTTTTCATCGTTATCAATTTCTACAAAAGAAAATTTCTCCAGAAATTAAATATTTCTCTTCCATGCTCTACCACTTAGGGTGGGACTTGTCTGTGATTTACAGAGAGGCTGGAATCTCAGACGTGATTCAGCATACTGCCTATGACCTCGTCCTAACCAGTGCCTTGTTCTCTGGCAATTCCTACCATTTCCCCAGTTAGAGAGGAACTCCAGACCAGTGGTCTCCAAACTGGTAGGTGCATACCCCAGGGGGTGTACAAAATGATTCATTTGGAGGGCAGGAAGAAAATATTAGAAATTCAGTACCATATGTATATAATTTATTAAAAAATAAACATACATATATTGAGGATGCATGACTGAAAATTTTTTACTGATGGGGTATGCAACCAAAAACGTTTGGTTACCACTGGTCTAGACCGCTAACTCAGAAGTCACTTGATCATAGGCACCCACAGCATAAGAATCTCCATCTGAACTCATTGTCTACAGTCATTTTGTAGTCAGTGAGCGGAAATAGGCATCTTTAGGAACAATCCATCCAAACTGGTTTTAGATGTTACTTTCAGAATTAGACGAATTCCATCCAGAAGTGTGTATTTCACCCTCTGACTACAAAGGTGTCTCTGACTGTTTATGATGATAAGCAGAAGTCATGATATTGAGTCTTGGCCAGAGGAATCCTGTGCTATATGTCCATCTCTGGACACTTGATAAAGCTGACCAATAGCCGATCTAAAATGACAGCAACACTAGACTAGAAGCAACAGACAATATGTAAACAGTCAGCTTATGGGAGCCCAGGTTAAAGGAATGAAGTGGTAATTTAGGGACTCGCTAGCAGTTACTTCAAAAGTATATTTGTCTTTCCTTAGAACAGAATGGAGATTAATGTGGGGCTTGGAAAAAAAAATAAAGGTGGCAAACTCACATTTACATCTGCTAGAACTGCTGGTTAGATCTTCATTTTTAAACAAATGGTCTCACTTTTTCAAAAACTCTGCATAAACTGTATGTGCTACGAGCTGGTACTTAATTCTGTTCAGATCAGTGCAAACACAAAACTGCGGTTGCTCTCACACTGTGAGAATAACATGGCTGTCTTCTATTTGTACTTTTTTATAACATCCAGCTTTAATTTTTAAAATGTACTAAATTGAATCTGTACTAAAAAGGAGAAATTTTAACTCATTATAGGCTAATTGCTCTACTCAGGGGCTTGCCACTAATCAAAGCAGAAACTGAAAGCAGAACTCTAATATAAATATGTTATGACAGGAGAATTTTTACCCCTAAAATGCTAAGACAATTCAGTTGTCTGAACAATGTGCATGTGCATTTCATAAATATAGAAACATATTTTTTAAAAAGACTAAAATCTGCAAACATTTAGATAGCCAAGATCCCCAGCAAAGATTTCTTCTGAACTTATAAATGGATAAAATAATAATAACAATGAAGAAACATACCCAGCAGAATGCTCATTAAGAAAACCCCAGAACTGTTCTAACTTCTTTTTGTTGTGGATCAGGTCAGATAGATTAGGACCTGGCAATCCTTTGGGAACTTGATACAAGTGCTGATCCTCTATGAGAGCATCAAGGCAGGATGGTAGACCAGTGTCAGCAACAGCACTCTGAGGGAAGAAATAATTTCACTTGCATAACTGCCTTTTTCATCTCTATATTTTGCTCAGTATAATAATCCTTACATTAGAAAACTTCTGTCTCTGTGGAAGAACAGTTTTTTGATTGCTAAGAAAATAAATCAACTTAAGGCTACAGCTCTTAATCAGCTTTAGTTTTATGTTTGCTTTAAACATACCAGTATGTGCAGGTTCCATAATCAAATAAACCAATATATACCTGGAATTTACTTGAAATTGAGGAATTTACTCAAGATTAAGAGCCTGAAATACATTCCACAGACTTTAGTTAAAACTGTCTCATTGACTCCGATCATGCAGTGGTCTGATGTTGATGTGGCTGACTGAAGACCTGTATTTGTAATTAAACCATTGTCTGTCAATCATTGCCCCAAATGAATGGTAGAAATCAAGCTACTTTCTTCTCCAAACTGGCATGTAGTCAGTCTTTCATTGAGGATACTCAAAGCGTTAACCCTCTCTGATAGAAAATGTTTGTTTTTGTTAGTAGGTACTTGTCTTACCTCATCCTTCTTGGAACCACTCTTTCGATGCAAAGCCTGGAGCTTTCTAAAGTACACGGAGTCCAGCTGTCGAGTTTCTTCCACCAACTCCACCTAATAAAAATAATAGCTTATGTCATCCCTACAGTACACATTATAGAAAGATGGAGAACTGGGTGGGCACCTTGCCAGTGACAGTGGATAGAAAAGAATGTGTCTGCCAGTAAGGAGACTTGTGTTTAGAAGACAGTGGAAGTCACATCCTTGTGATGAACAATTCAGTTAAAAGCTCTGGAAGAACAAAATTTTCAGATCTATGTAGATTTCTACAGAGCACCACTAAATAACCTAACTATAGCTGTAACAAAAGAATTTTGTATTGAAAATTTGATAAATTACATTATGAATATAATATAATATACACAATATATTTTATTGTGTATATATTACATTGTGTATATTCTGTCAGATTTACCTAATTGCCTATACCAGCAAATTGTATGTCAAACTGCCAGTGAGAAGCAGAAAAGCAGGTCTTAAAACTATGACTCTCAGTGGAAAATGTGAAAAAAAGGGTGCCACAGATTTCCAGAAACGGAAATTTAAGACAAGAAAGGTGCTATAATATCAAAACAATGAAAGTGAAAGCTTTCAGACTTTCAGTACTGTCTCCTTTCTTATTTTCATACCAGGTAATGCCTTAAAATAATGAATTGTGCTTAGTTAGAAATTGTGAACTATTGGTATTTTTTATGTTAAATATATATATATAAACTAGAGAAGTTCTCCATGGTATGTGCAAATAATCAGGAACTGCATAAGGAATAGTTTGGTGACCCTCTTTGGCTGACTAAACCATTCAAATGCAGGTTTTAGGGTATTTAGCAAAATTGAGCCAATGCTTTATACAAGAGTTTATGTGCAAGAAAGAGAGAAGAGAGTTCTTAAAGTAATATTCATTGTGCTTTTGTCTAAATGTGAATACCACAGTAGTCACCGTATTACCTGAATACTTTCAGGCTCACTGTAACTGTTCCACTGTTTTAAAGTGCTTTGGGATATTCTTTTCTTTAAAAGAAAACATAGTTTAATAGTAAATAGGAAAATAACTTGGAACATTTTTCATGAATCTCAAACAGAAAGCAGATAGAGGCAGGATGAGAGTCGACAATAAAAAGGAACTCTCCCGTTTTCATGTTTCATTTAAAGATAAAAATGTGGATACATGCTGACCATGTTCCAAATAAGCAATTTTGGACTCACCTAATTTTTGATAAAATATCTTGATTCATTATGGGCCGAATATGTCCTGCTGTATGGTAGAGCAAAGGGGAAGAGTAGAGCCAGGGACTGAACAAAATACAAAGCAGACCTTGTTTTTGTGCTGAGAAGGAGTGCGCCTAAGCATCAGCCTGTGTCTAGTACAAAGAGACTCTAGTGCCTCCCAGAACAGGTCGTTTTATGTCTGTGCATTATAACTTTTCACAAACGCACGTATTATGCACTCAAAAGGATTTAGTTCGGGTTTTTCATGCTCTGATTAAGATGTTTGTGTTATTAGGGCACTGAGAAGTCTGCGTGTAACTGCTCTTGCAGAGGAAAGCATCGTCTAAACTGAAAGGGTTATAGATTATCCCTCGGTTAATTCAAGGAGGTATAAATTGACACGTGAATTAACTTAAAGCAAAAGCTTGTGTATTCATTGTTACTTTGGACAAATTCCTCCAGTGCCAGAAGCAGTGAAAACACTGTATTCAGAGAGTGCTAAAAAACAGAGTTCTTTTTATACAGAAATAATGCATAAAGTTTGTCCGAGTCAAAAACTTGACTCGATGAGGACTGGCAATAGATACTAGACAACTAGTATTGATAATACACGTGGAAAATACACATTTACGAAAGACTGTAAAACTAGTCTGATAGATAGTAGATAAAAATTCAAATTACTGAAAGCACTGGTTACTTACACAGTGTTCTGCAGGTCACAAACAACCATAGCCAAAATAGCTTAGAAAAAATAATTTATATGAAAGCTTAGAAAAGATGCTGAAACTGAAGGGAATATTTTGGAGATGTGTTTGGATTAATATATTTAATTTTAGTAAGGTTTTTTTGATGTTCAAACTTTCAAAGTTTCTTAAGGAAATTAACTTATCACAGGATGAGATGGAAGGTCCCTTTGCAAATTAATTAGAATTTAGAAAAAAAAATAAAATAACTTTCATTATGGGGTGGGGTTCCTACTGGAGTCTCATAGGGATCTGCACTGACATTTTTTTAAACATTCAAAACTGTCTGGAAAGGGAGGTGAACAAGGAGATAAAGTTTGCAAAATGATTTCACAGAGCAAAAAATTAAATTGACTGTAAAGAACTGCAGGATTTCAGGACACTTAAGCGTCTGCATGATAAAAGGGCAGCTGAATTCAATGACAATAAACATTAAGTCATTCCAATGAGCTCCAAATTAGAGTTTTCCATTAGTTTTTATAACTTAGTAAAGAGATCTTGGAATCATTGCAGATGGCTAATAGCTTACACTTTGCACATCCACTCAGAGTTCACCAGGCATCAAAAAGCAATTAGAATCATGGAAACAGTTAGAAAAGGAACAAAGAGCAAATCAGAAAACATGATTCTGCCACTGGATAATCCTGATCTTGAGTACTGCTTGCATCGCCTCAAAAGAATATTAAATAATAGGAACAAGTGGGAGTTATAAGTGTAACAAAGGTATCCAACATCTTCCATAACAGGAGAGGACAGATAGTCTAGCATTCTTGAGTTTCAGAGAAATATAATTGAAGTGTAGGATATAACAGAAACATATAAAAGCATAACAACATTGATAATATGACAAGGTAATAATTGTTCACTGTTTCTCAGGGCATACAGAACTAGGGCACTGGGTGAAATTGTTAGGGAGGGGTTTGCAAACAAAGATAAGCATTTTTTTCCTCATATTCCATGATTAAACCATGGAACCCACTACTACAGTGAGGCTGAAGACGTGACTTAAGACACACTTACACAAATCCAGGGAGAAAAAAGTTTGTCAAAGACTGTTAAGCACAAAAATATGGGTAAGACCTCTCCTTCATGAAGCTCCTCAGTTGCGAAGTGCTGAAACTGGCAGTACTGCTGTATGGGACTTTTTTTCTGTTCTTGTACTCTAGAGTCTTGTTTAATACTGGCCACCACCTCATATGCTTAGAGGACCATTCTCAACTTTAATTTTAGGTATGGGATCTCCCAGTCATCCATACATGTATGCACAATATAGTAACAAAAATACACCATACCACAAAACTCCTGTAAAAGGATTTCAAAATGTTTTGCAGGGGGTAATGTACGCATGTTCTCATGCTGTCATGCTGACAGAAGTATGAGCAGTAGGTGGTGGTATTTCCTGTAAAAATAGAGATGCTTCATCCAAGGACATGGGGGAGAAAAGCAGGAACAAGAACTACCTTCTTGCCCTCCAACTTCTCTTTCCTCGTTGGAAATTTCTCCTTCCATATCCATGAGGGAGTTGTTCAAGACTTGGAATTAGAATTTTGACCTACAGCTGGTAACTTGTAGGTGAATTTACAAAGAGCAGAGAGCCACAGCATCCACCACTGCCTCCACTTTTTCTTATTATTATTTGTCAAAAGCGGAGTCAGGATTGCAGCCATTTCCTCCGACCTGCATGAGCCTGCTCAGTTGAAGCCTTCAGAGTCTTTCTGGGATTAGGACGGAGTTCACCACTGAGCCACCTACTCCAGGAAGCCTGCAGAGCAGAGTTAGCCCTTACAAAGCAGGGCAGCTATCTAAAATGTGTTTGGGGCAAATATAGCTGTATTATTTCACCATATCACATTTCCTCTTATGCTAAGCAGAAGCTGCACTTTAATTCTAAACACCAAGAAATACTTGATACAATTAATAAGAACCTGGCATCACTGTGCTGACACTTCTAGAGAAACAGCTTATTTTGTGCTTATCATTAAAAACATAGAAGGTTTGTAGGCAAACCATCATAAGAAAATTACTTCCGATCAACGGTCAGATTGCAGAAACATGACACTTCCTGAGTGCAGAAAGAAATTTTGCCATAGCAAGATGCCTTCCTCCCTGACTCACAGACCAAGGAGTCTATGAAACCTGCATCTTCCTTTCAGATGAGAAGTCTGCTCTCTGCAGAAGGCTCAGCCTACTCCACATACCAGCGTGCAAAAGTGTGTGAGCAAAACAGCCTGTAATACTTCTCCCTTCGTGACTACAAGTGTAACAGAGTTGCACATGAGGGATCTTGTAATTTAATTCCCCAACATAAGAATTTTTCATTGTGTTGTCCAGATTCATTACCTTTCCATAAGTATATTCTTCTGCTTCCACCATCTTCATCCATGGTTCTAGCAGAACAGAGAGGATATATTCTTCTGCTGAGTCAAAAAGATCCTCAAAAGCTGGGTTGATTTTCTGATAAATCATGTATTTCTTACTCTGATGAAGTCCAATGTCCATAGGAGCAGATGGGGCTAGGTAAGTTGCAAAAAGGAACTACAATAAAACAGAAGAGGAGTTTCTTAGCCATCATCCATTCCAATGGTCACAGGCCACTGAAGGAGAATATGAGTGCATATTTGTCCCCCACTGCCTTGCTGTATATTCTGAACATATACCTCATTACATCTGCTTTGTTTTCACCAATATTACTGTTTTGTCCAAAATTCAGCTGTTGCCATAACTGACGTCCCTGCCATTTTTACTGCTACTTGATCACAAATTAATGCTTAATGCAATTTTCATTTGGAGATTATTTGGCTGATTCTTAGATTCAGATAATCACATTCATTACAGCAACTGTACTCTTCATGAAATTGTGGTGCTGTTTTGCAGAATATGTGCTGGGCCAACTTGTGAAATAATTGTACTTTTTCTGGATAGATGTGAATTGGTACATTTAAGGTCAAAATTAATGAAAAAATGTAAGATTTCACTCTGTGTGGAGCTATTCTTGCACAGTTCTTTGACACTGATGAAACTCTGTCATGGTACAGGATCCATAAAAGGAGACACCACTGCACAACTGCGGTCTGAATTCTCACCAAAATGAGGATGACATCATGGTATTTTTATGAAGTACTCAGAGTTTGCCATTCAATGTGTATGAATAGAAGAAAGCTGAACCTGGAGAATGTTTCCTTCTCAATAGCAGCTCATTCTTGAAGCAGAGTAATTTTTTTATTTATTTCAAATCTGATTTTTTTTCCAAATAGTCCCCTAAGTCAAATTCTTGGGGTTTTTGCTAGGAAAAAGAACACTGAAAACTCAGAGAAAAACACTTTCTTCCAGGAGTATCTTGGAAGAAGATATTCCAGAATATCTTTCTGATACATCATGATTTTTACTGCAGCTAGGAACTCAAATGAAGAAAGATGCTGCTATAATAAATTTCATATAGTTATAAATGTTTTTTCTCCTTCATATTGTCAGAGTCTAACTAATTCTTGAACATATGGTCAGGGGATCAGATCAGTAGCATAAATTAGAATTTCTCTCCAGGATGGCACTGAGGAAACCAGCTTCATTGCTTATTATCACACAGTTTTGACACTGGAGAATGGAGGTTACAGATAATTCTCATTTTCTTTATGTTGCTAAAATCCAGCTCTAACTAGCTGATGCACAAAGCAGTAGAAAAGAAGAAAATAGTACATTTACTCTATGTTCAATCAGTAACAAGACACAATTGCGTTTGGATTTCAAGCACAGTGGGAAATGTTTGAGTACCTTAAATAATTATGTTTCTGTTGAGTACATTTAATAATTAGGTCTCTGTTTGTTTTAAACTATATTCTGATTTATTAGTCTCTCTCTTTCAAACAGCAACAGGACCATACTGCATCTCTGTTATTTTGGACCTTAGCAATTTGAAACAGACCCTTTAGACTCTTCTGGTATCAGGTCACTGAGGAATAGAGGACTATAATATTTCCCATCTGTCCTCCAGTTGGAGGATTCTGCCTCCCTTCTACATAGGTCTAATCACTGAAAACGAAGGTGGATTGTGGCTATTGTGGCCCACTGTTATCAGTACAATAAAGACTGGTTTGATTGCCAAGACTGCAGGAAAGCCAGCTGTGGAGAGTTCTGGGCATGCCAATGAAGAGGAAAAGTGTCTGTGTTCAGGGCTTTCAACACCAAGCAATGAAGTTAGCAAAATATAGGAGGAAAATACATTGTATCATTTAAAAAGGAATATTCATAGCCTTTTTTGACTCCTATGTCATGGAAGTCTTGTGGGTTTCTGAATCTCAGTGGAATAGTGAAACTTTCGTATTGGCCAATCTCCTAAAGGATCAACAGGATAAAAATACATTAAATGAACTTGAAGGCCATCAAATTCATATAAAAATGTTAAGTATGTGACAAAACATGCACATTGATTCAATTGATTCAATGTTTTTTTCCTTTTGTAATACGCAAATAATTTTCCTACCTGTCAGCTGTACATTTTCCTATAAATGTATTATAATAAGTGGTGAATTGAACTCAAAACCATATCTGGAAATTTGGTCAGAGATTGTATTTTGGAATTACTAATAATGGCACAAATCTGAACTGTGAAATTATTAGGAAATTCAGATTCAGACCTTGGCCTAATTTATAGCTTTCCAAATCAGGGATTGTTCAGGCCTTGGGTTTTGGTGTGAATTCATCCCCAGATGAGAAGGCTTTGGTGAGCAATCTCAGAATGGCTCAAGTGAAGCAAGATGATTTGAGTCCAAGGGCTTTGTAGTGCTGCCCAAAGGCGTGGATATTGCTCTGATCTAAATGAGGAGCTTGTGCAGCTGCTTGACAGAATCATATGATGGAAGAATACAATGCACTGACTGGTCTTAAATGGAAAAGCTAAACTACCTTAACCCCCATCATCAACTGTGTATGTTCCTGGCTGATTACTGATACTCATCATTTTTCTCCTCCATCGAATTTCATTCTCACTGTAGTTTCTTCCCCTGGATGAATGAATATATACCTTGGAATGCATTTTCTTACTCTGTCGTAAAGCTGAGATAAAAATGCCTAACAAATGACACAGTGAGTAGCAGATACAGAGCAATGCAGGTTTGTTCTTGTTTCTAACAGGAAGCAGACAGAAAATGTACGGAATACTCTGGATGTCTCTTTCTGTAATAGACAGTAAAATATACATGACGATGTGCTATGCGAATCTGATCCACATTCTCTTAGGAGTACTTCGAATGACTATCTTATCATGCCAAAGGTGAGCACAGAATTTGGGAAGGCATCTCTTCCATAAGCTGACCCTGTAGATTGGATGCAGCTTGACTCTCTACCGTGTTCCAATGAAAACAAGAATAATTTTTGCACAGCCTTAAAAGGCAAGACTGAGAATGATACCAAATGTTGCAGCACATGTGTTGATTTGTTATGTTACATTTCAGCTGTTAGTTATGCTAATGGAACAGTTTCACGTATTTCGTTTTGATGTATTTACTTTAATGGCTATGTGCGTGTAGCTCTCTGCAACTGCCTCGTAACACTGATTGTACAATGTTCTGCTGTCACCACCAGGCCAGCATTGGAAATAAGATAAGAAAAGTAAAAAAAGACTGGGTCTTAGTTTTCAGTCATGCCTCTGCTGTGGAGTGTCAGCTGGTGTGAAATGAAACAAAATGGAAAGCCATCATTGACCATAACCTAAAGTTTGGTCTGCAACAAACCATACAGGAAAATGAAGACCCTCTCTAGACACGGTTCACTTGCACTTGTGTTGTGAGTGGGATCCCTGGCCACACACCGACCAGGGGAGATACAGGAGACAGTCAGTCTTAAGGGTACCCTCAGCCTCAGGCTCTAAGTAGAGATGGTGGGGAAAACTAATTAGGGTAGCAGTTCACGTTAACCAGTGTGTGACAGGAGAGAGGGAGGAATCTGTGCCTCGACCTCTGCTTGCAATTTCTGTATAAATAATGCTGGTTCAGGTGGGAATTCTGCACAAATATGCAAAATTCTGTCATTTGTCCCAGTAAAACCTCCAAGTAGGAAAAGAAGACAAATTCAGGGAAGATCAGATGCTCAGTAACATAAGCCATACAAAGAGATTATTCTCCACTGCTTTCTACCAATATTTGTTCCAACAGCATGTGAAGTAGCTTTGCTCTATTACAGCATATATTAATATATGCAGATAGGATATACTCCTACAACATAAGGTTTACAGAGGAAAAATAGACCCAAGTTTCACAAAGTGATTTTGAAAGTTGCTTGGAGTGTTTCTAATGATCTCACACTGCTGCAGCCCCCTTCCTGGGCACTATTAGACTATTCTGTAGCTAGTGACAGCCATCAGCACCCATCACCTGTGGTGAACTAGTTCACTTTTGTTTTATAGCCCAATTAGGAATGCTCATTTATAGGAAACATCAATTCTGATTTACAGCAAATGAGAGTCTAAAGATCAAATGGTGGGGGTAATAACTGCAAAAATAGCATAATCATGTCCTGACAGTCAGAAAAAGAACAGAGCTGATAACTGAAAGATTTATATTCATGACTAAGGTCATTATCTGAGGCCTGACGTGTGAGACCTGCAATTCTAACCCACACAGGAGATGGAAGGGAAGGTACAACACAATTAGATGATTTAGGGAAAAAAAATATTATCTTTGATTTAACACTAAGCAGGGAGTTTCCAGATACAACACAGAGTAGCAGAAGGAAGATTAGGTAAACTGAGTATAATAGATAAAACTGGGAACAGGCAGCAGAGTCTAGAAATCAAACTATGCATGTTTAACATTTAAATCAAGAAATTCCATGGAAAAAATCCAAAGAGCTTCTTTTACTGTCCACAACCCAGATTTACTTTGGTGTGTGTTGTCAAGATTTGGAAAGTTTTCTATTTTCTATCTTCTTTTCAGTTTTTACTCTGAACAAATGTATTTGTTAAGGGAATGAACAAATGTATTTGTGAAGGGAAAACACATTATTTACAACTTACTTGAGCTTGCTTGCGTATTTCAAATGGATGAAGAGTTTCTTGAAAGAAAAGCTGATGATAAGCCTGTAGGTCAAACCAAAAGTACGCACTGTTCTTCCACAACTAGAGATGAAAAATATTATAAGTTACTGCTATCCAAATATCACAACTTTATAAGAGGTTAACTTTCCAATGCAAGTAATTATTTAGCTCCTCGGGGTCATCATAAATCAAGGTCAATTTAAGTTGGATTTAATCTTCTGTTGCATACTGGCAGAAGGACAACATATTTAATGGCATTGTCACTGCGATACTATCTCTTTTATTGTATCCTTTATGCATAATTGGCCATTAAAATTATTAACATTTTAGTTAACATTTGAAGAGTAACCACATTTCAGTGGCATAAAGCCAGCACTAAAGAAGAAATGCTGGTAGTGGACATGCAGAATTTGTGCCATGGTGAAATATCGTTTTCCAGCAATAACCAAAACAATTAAATATTGTGTACTTGACATATTACTGCGACTATCATTACATTTTTATTACATGTGTTTCTGGGGCACAGAGTCTTGGCTTCATTTCATAAATTCAAATAGACGTCTAAAGATTTTTAAGAGAAGTAGTCAAAAAAAAACCCCAATTAAAACAATTCTTGTTTTAATCATATGCTTATGGGATTCAAATTTTAAAAATACCCTGAAATCCGAACACTGGACAAAAAGAAAATGTTCCAAAAAGATAGGAGCCGGGAACTTTGCTCTGCAAACTGTAGTCTGCCAGACCTGGTATATAAGTCAAATAGGCTCCACAGTTCTAGATAAAATCTTAAGGAAATAATTTTCGAAAGAGTCTGCACCTGCAAAGACTAGAGGACTTGCGGGTGGGTGCCTATCTCCAATGAAAAAAAAAAGTTACTTTTATTTAGATTTCTATCTATCCACATTTAACATTTTTAGCGGAAGGTATTCAGCTTTGGAAACATTGGCTCTTGCCTTCTGGTAGCCAAAGGCATTTCTAGCTACTGCTGCTGGATTCTGGGTTGTGCCAGCGGTGAAACAGATGTCCATCTTGATTGCATTCAAACCTCCCCTAAAGACTCAATTTTTCTGCAAAGCCACTAAACACTGAGTCAGATTCATAACTTGTTCCAACCAATCCTCAATTTACACCCAACAATGAATGATAGATCTGCTGACTGCAGAGAAGAAATAGTGTTATGTTTCTCAGAAATCCAAGAAGCTTCGTGGAAGCAGAAGAACGTTTTTAAAACATCAGAGATTTTGGACATCGCTAACCCAACAAGTAAGGAGGCAGATTATCATGAGTAATAGCATCACGGATTTTCCATCTTTTTAAAAAATGTTTTTGTGGGTTAAGACCTCATTTTTTCTGCCAAGTTAAAGGCTAGTTTTTAAAAATGATTAGTCTCTTTTTTATCCCTGATGGTACAATCAGATTTCCAATAGGTTTGAGACAGTTAGGACCTGACAGCTTGGTTAAGACCTGTCATTAGTTTGAATATACACATGAACAGTTTATTGTTGTTGAGGGATTGGAGTCTCACAAGTAATAATTCATCCAGTCATCAGTCTTTCTTTCTCCATTTTTTTTTTCAGTCTGGCTGGTCTCTATAACTTGGCAAACAGTCAATTGTGGACTAAATTATCACAGGGTAGGAAAATGCTCATACCTCATTCCCTGACTTCTCACAGAAGTCTGTGAAGTAGTAGCCTGCTCTGTTCTCCAAATAAAGAAACTGCAGCATGCTTTCCATTCTTGATCCTCCTAAGAAAACACTGCCAGCATCGCTTTTTCCCTGGACAAAAAAAATATATAGTTATACAGCAAAGAATAATAGTCCTCCATTATTTTCAAATGTCAGTACATTGCAATGGAGGGTCACTCTGTGCATTCAATTAGTATCTTCATCCCAAGAAACTAGACTCCATTTTCTACTACATATGCAATTGATCACAGCTCTCCATACCATTTTCCCACTAAATATTCCCATCCAATGGAATACATCTGATGACTGAAGGTGGTTCATTCCTTAGGTAGTTCCTCAATACTTGAAACAGAAAAACAAACCTAGCCTTAATTCTGTCATCTCTTTAGCTCTGAATCCAGGGAATTCCAGTTATACTAAACCATATCACCTACCTGTCAAAAGTCATCTCAGCTCAGGCGAATGTGTTTTCAACTAAGAGAAGTGGTTATTTGCTCAAGCCTCAAAACAATCAGCTATGATGGAAAAATAGATATGTCTTCTGAGGTTACGTCACTGGTATCAGCAACAAAATCATGAGCATTTTAGAAATCCCTGCTCTTTACTGTGGCCAATACTCACAGAGAAGCCAGAGGAGGCTACAAAGTATTAAATTAACTTCTGATGATCACTAGATAGAAACGTTAGCTGACTTGCCATCTCTGATAGCAGAAGTGGGAGCAGATGAGTATGGTGGCTTACAACCAGCTTCTTTCGAAACAGCAACAGGGATGGAGAAGGGTAGGAGAAAGTCAAACTTCTCAAGCAGAGTGGGGAGATCCCCATTCCCAGTGTGAAATTAAACTATGAATCCTTGCCTCCCCCTTTGCATCATATTTCTGATGGCATCGAAAAGTGATGAGGTCCTGACTGCAGGTTCCAGACTAGCCCTGTAAATGTAAATGGTAGTTTTTTCCTCCCTCAGATAGAGGGAAACTCTGCATGATGAAGGTGTATAAAAACTGATAGTTCATGGTGTGAACACTTCCTGAATATAAATTTCTAATGTCCCCTAACTGCAAAGACTAGCCTTTTCTTCTGTCAAAATTAAGAAAGAAGTAAAATGATTGCAGTGAAGTAATAAACAAAGTGTGATTTTGACAGGAAAAACAAACAATCATGTTGAAGTGATAAGCAAACTCCATGCATATGTAAACAGGCCCAGATTTCACGTTTTGGAGGGTTTTTTAGTTGCAGTAAGGGTAACAGAACACTGGCACAGGCTGCCCAGGGAGGTGGTGGAGTCTCCTTCTCTGGAGACATTCAAAACCCGCCTGGATGCCTTCCTGTGTAACATCGTCTAGGTGTTCCTGCTTCGGCGGGGGGATTGGACTAGATGATCTTTCGAGGTTCCTTCCAGTCCCTAACATTCTGTGACTCTGTGTGAGGCTGTGAGTGTCAATACCACCATGAAAAAGCTGCTTGTTTAGAGACCATTCCACAAATGTAAGAGGTTTTGGATATATTTTGAATTGCCAGATTTTGACATCTCACATGTTCGATTTGTCAGCATTTTAACAGTTATTGAGAAAAGGCTCTTCTGTGCAGCCTGTCTTTCCTGAGGTTTGCTCAGCAGGCAATAATTCAACAAAGAAAAGAATGAAGTACACAAGCAATAAAGAGAAATTGCACAAATGAAGCATTTTCCTCATATGAATTTTACTATTTTTATGATTTTCTGGGGCAGATTCAGTTTTCACTGTAAGTCTGGTATACTTTCCCAGGCAACAATTCCACTGAAGCATTTATCCAGTGAGTTTTCCATAATAGCCTACTGAACACATGGTCACCATGGAAAAAATCAACACTTTCTAGTCAAAATAAACCTCTGTATGTGCCATGATTTCCTACCAAATAGGTGACAGATACCACACAGAAAATGCTGACATTCCAATTACACCTCTGCATAATGCATTGACTTTCCTATAATCAAACTAATTTCTCCCCATCATTTACTACTTCCCCTTTAATACTACAAAATAAAGTGTTTTAATCCGTGATTCAAGACAACTAATCCTTTCCAGTAGTATTTACCATGAGAAGATCAGCATAGATGTAATTTCTATGACGCTGGTATTTTGAGACTTCAGTGTCATCCGAAGATAAGCAATGAATCATGTCTCTTCTCCTTGACTTTCGCCTGGATCCACAAACAAACAAATTTTTCAATAGATGTTTAAGAAAAAAATAGGGCTAGTTATAAAATAAACAACTAAGAAGGGGCATGAGAGAGGTAGAATGACGTAGTGAATAACAGAGGAAAAAGTAGATGAAGCTCAAATGTATAATAAGTGTGAAAAATGTAAAGGAATACTTTTTCATGTCGCCCTGTGGAAATCACTAATACAGCATATCTTTGAGGGCAAGCATTGAGATCGGTTAAAAGAATATGAATGCATGCAGAGAATATCAACTACTACACAAGAGAGGGTAAAACACTTCTTTTTGGAGAAATAAACTCTTTTGTGTTGTGGCAGAAGCAAATGAGAAACTAATGAGCCAGGGAGGAATTCTCCATGCATGCAATCTGTACCGTAACTGTGCTTCACTAAGCAGATTGCTGTAATAAAGAAAAGTATTTATGAAAACAGTAAGATCTAATAGCCTTTCATATATTTTCAGTTATATTGGTGTGCATAAAGATGTACAAGGGACTTTTGTACTTAAAACTTTCTGCTGCTAGAAATGTCATACCTTTGGGGGCTCTGAACTGATGGCAGGGTAGGTGGCAATCTTGATGACCTCTTCAAAGAGAAAGTTGGTGTAGCTAATTTTGATGAAGCTGCTGGTAAGCTTGTTCTACTTTTCTAAAAAACATAACAGAAAGATAAGGCAATTTGATCATTTTTCCACCTTTGTGTTTTCTTGGCACGTTCTCATTAACTACTTAAAACTTTCAGTGGTTTTCAGGACTATTTTTCCTTGTCAATCACAATATGTAAAACTGCAAATTGCAAAAAGCTGCTCTGAATACCTTTCAAGAGTTTTCAGCACACCTTAATATGACTATAGCTTAAAATTTACATTTATAACAGGCAGAAATGTTACATATGTTTTGCACAGAATTAGAGGTGATGTCAGATGAAGAGCACATTAACATGTTTTGTGAATCTTTACTAAGTTTCCCTTAAGTAGCTTGCTCAGACTAGGAGAGAAGATGGCATTCTGCCACACCATCATTGGCTTAATGTGAACAAAATCATGCTACGGCTTTTTGAAGACACCAGTTGCATTCAGAGTGCTCTCAGAACTTCACCCAGAGTTGCTCATCTTTCTAACCTCTTGCAAGCACAACGAAGCTGGAAGATTCAAAAGTCTAGATTTCTCACTGAAAGAAAAATATTTTAAAAACTGCAAGAAATGATCCATCAGCTGATTCTATGAGGTTCATGAGTGTCAGGTCATATTTTTCTTCAAGTGCTGAACTCAACAGGGGCTGGGAAACCTGAAGAGTTAGGATACTGTCTGTCTGACCTACAGCTAGTCCTGGGTCGTTGCACACCTTGTGAAGTCAGAACCCGTCTCTGTGAGAGGCAGTTTCTTCT
Organism: Apaloderma vittatum; assembly: GCF_000703405.1. Lineage (NCBI taxonomy): Eukaryota > Metazoa > Chordata > Aves > Trogoniformes > Trogonidae > Apaloderma > Apaloderma vittatum. The sequence goes on from NW_009705206.1 coordinate 50,419, forward strand.
GGCTCCCATTCCTAAAAGGCTCCTGAGCCCAGCTTCTTCTGAACAGGAAACCTGCCCCATTGTTTTTCCTCCATTATCTCCATGAATTAGATTTTTTAAAAACCAAAATCATAGTCTATAACTGTCCATCTCAAAGCAACAGAAGTGTGTGAACAGATCTGTGGCATAGCACATCCAGTTCTTGATACTGGAACTACAATCTTGATTTACATTCTTCAAGTACTTTCTGTTCTGAGGCTTAACACGGTGTTGCTGAAAATCTGCACCTTTGCCATTACGTCTCAAACTCAGGCTTTCAGGAAAGAAAAGAGTCAAAACTGAACTTTTCAACTGCAAGCTGCATGCTGTGGAAAGGCCTACGTTTTGTGGTTTATGGTTTTCTGTAGAAAGCAAAAATCACATTTAGCTGATTGAAGGACTATGATGATACAAAATGAGCAGAACTCTGACTTGTTTACAGACATGAGGGGTAGTTTCAGGGTAAGTATAGTGAAGTTTTAAGAATTACTCTGGATTAAGATAAGGCTGGGTGAAGGATAGGATCTGCAATTCCAGATCCTTAATTCTGCAGTTCTGAGAAATTTGAGCTAAAATATCTATCCAAAAGACTTATGAAATAGCCAAAGTGCAACTGAGAAGCTAATTTCACTGAATTTCTAGCAACCTGTTGCATAAATTATAGCAAAATTTTGTTGCATTTTTATACATAACCATCTGCAACAGACCAGTAATGTATTCATGTTCCATTAAATTTAAGAGCTTTATCATGATTTTTGATGGCATACAGCTTTGTTCTTCAATGTTGTGAGCCTACTTACCTGAGGAAAGGAAGGCAGCATCCTGGGCCTGTAAGACTTAGGTGTCAATGGTAGCAATGAAACAATTTGTGGAAAAGGATCAACGTCCACCCTTGGTCGCACTAGACTTGTGTGCCAGAGCTTCAGTTTTGCAATGGCATTGTCTATTGCTGTTGAGTGAGTGACCCAGAACCTGGGACCCCTAGGGAAAAAAAAATGCTAGTAAATAGAACTTTCCCAAAACATTAAATACTGGGCTATTTGGTTGCTTTTTTTTTTTCCTCATGATGGAGATTACTCTGTCAAAATATGGTGCTATGTGCACCTAGATTTAAAAATCAGTTAGTGTTCAAAATAGGTTTAGATATTGCACTGTCCCAAATCTAAAACCAAGCAACATACAAATAAACAGGTACAAATCCTGCATCATTACGTAGTTGCCTTTTTATGATTCTGCAGTAGGATGTGCCCCATCCATCTTATAGCAAAGAATAGGAAAGGATTGTAGATCACAGGACATGGACCACAGCTCTCATGAGGCTCCACAGCAAAGTTCACAATTGCAGGTATCTTTTTATGCCTGCAACTTGTTGATCCCTCTTGGGGAGAAGTCCTTCAAAAATTTAGCTTATGTTTTCGCAGCAGGTTAGAATTTGTATCCTCACTTAAGCTATCAATATGGAAAAGGCATTTTGTATGACAGACATTGAACAGTAAAGTCTCAGGGTCAAATTCCATGTAGATGTATACACAGAGCATCCTCAGAAACTTGAGAAGGGCAGTATGGGGAATAGGTTAGGACAGAATTAACCTTCTATGCCTGGAGGGGTTTCTCTACCCTGCAGCCTAAAGTTCAGTTGAACAGTATACAAGTCAGCTATAAACAAAGTAGCTCAGATGCTCTGGCAGTAAAATAACAAAGGCTCAGTTAGACAGATCTACCTGGCTTCTCAGCAGATTGCAGCGTAGTTTGGGCTCAACTCAAAATACAGAGGCAACATCTGCTAGTATTTACCATGACATTGCTTCCCATAATTGCAATGGGATAAGTGAGAAGAAATAAACCTAATAAGCTTATCAAAGAAAAGGGAAATTTGTTAAGAATAAAATCTTAGTTCATGTTCATTTTTTCATACCAGTAAAGAAGTAGAGGTTTCACCACTTCAGGCTGGATCTGTTTTAAATGCGTTATATTCCACTTATCTCCATGCCATAGATCAAGTCTGAGTAACACTTCTGAACTGAGGAAATAGTCTCCGCTGCTCAGCAGATACAGTATTTTCATCTTACTGAGTTGTCTTGAGTCAACAAAAACAGTCACATAAGCATGTATCAGATGCTATACAGAACCAAGTACAGTTCATCCTACTGGCCAAACTGCTGTCGTGCAACATGCTTTTAATTGCAAGTGGTAGATATCAAAACAATTTTCCTCAAATTAGAGACAGTTTGTGTATAAGATAAAATGTACAGTGCCTTATAATAGACAATCTTAAATCAGTAGAGCCTTTCATTAAAGCAATTTGTCATACTGAATGCCCTAATTGTGCATTTGAGTTATTTTATTCTTTTTCTTCCTATTGTCATCTGTTTTCCAAATCTCTTTCTAACAAAGCCTTAATACTATGGGAATTCTGACTTCATGTAAGCTTTGCAAATGTGACTCTGCGAAAAGAGTTTTATCAGCTTCAGCAGAGTCATTCCTCACTTACCTTGTCAGGAAAACTGTGATTAATTTTGTCTGTTCTATTCAGATGTTGCAATTTATTCTGAAATCTCAAAATTGGCATTGATCTAGCTGGGTTACACATATTAAAATAATGAGAATAACTTAAATAATAGGAAGTACCTTTGCTGCCTTGTAGTGTCCTTATGAGCCTTCAGTCTTTCAATATCCATCCAGAGACACCAGTATCTCTCCCCAAGTGTTCCTTTAATGAACTTCTTGAATCTTTCAAACTCATGTCTGTTCCCAGTGACATAAGCCCTACTGTCTGTCCCATTACTTTCAGAACTTGATCCTAGGCTTACTTCTTCAGTATCTTGTTTTCTTGCATCTTCCTTGGAGTCCAAGAGTCTAAATGGAGAAGAACTTTGGGGAAAGA
>NW_009705206.1:53351-57062 GCF_000703405.1 Apaloderma vittatum
ATCATGGGCAACTTCATTACTTTCTAACTCATGTATAAACACCTCAGGCTGTTTATGTAAATCCGCATCACTCTCAATGTCAGCAGCTGGCTGGTGGGTCAGTTCTGAAATGGGTTCCTTCTTTGCAAATTGAGTATAAGCTGGTATGAATTCTTCTGGTGTCTGAAAAGATGTACTTTCCTGTTCAATTTCTTCTTTTGCTGCACTGTCCCATTTTGGGTCTAGATAAACTCTTAACTGAGTATGGGAAGAAGGATCAGCAATGGCCACAGAAGGACCTTCCTCAGCTTCTCTGGATCTCTCCCCAGTGGTATCATTTTTTGCTGATGCTGTCCATGAAAGGGAAAAGAAACTCTGTTGTTGGCATTCCTTAGACTGGGAACCTGCTTTTGCATTAAATCAGAAAAGATTATTGAACACCCTTTTGGCTCAGGACTGTTCTCTTGCATATCAATGTTTCCAAGTTAAAAGCATGCCATGTATTCATATTGTGCTGCTGCAGGACATTCAGACTATGTCATGCTGCAGAGCAAGGAATAGCAGAAATGCTTCTGCTGCTGCTATCTGGCTAGAAACTCTGCCCCATGACTCAGAAAGTCATTCCCTGATGAATTTTAGCAGAGAACAGTTCAGGAACAACTCCCTCTGGAGCCAATTGTTTTGTTTACTCAGCTGAGCATCCCAGCTCCTCAGAGCTTGTTAAACCACCTTGTCATGCTGCAAGGCCTGATTTCTTCCTGAGCATTTGGACATGGTTTGGTCAAAGTTACAGTATGTAACAGGACTGGGGGTTTTCTAGGCCTGAGGAAGCTCATAAATGATAACTCTTTGCCTGTGTACATTGATTATTGCAAATACTAAAACATACAGCAGGCCTGTCAGTTGGGTAAAATCCTAGAATACGTATGAGGATGACAAAACAAATCGCAGAGTCATAGAATGGTTTGAGTTGGAAGGGACCTTAAAGTTCATGTAGTTTTCAGCCTTGCTGCCATGGGCAGGGACACCTCCTACAAAACCAGGTTGCTCAAACCCCCATCCAACCTGGACTTGAACACTTCCAGAGATGGGGCATCCCAAACTTTGGTAGGCAAGCTGTTCCAGTGTATCATCACCCTTACCATAAAGAATTCTTCATAATATCTGACCTAAATCTACCCCCTTCCAGTTTGAAGCTGTTACCACTTGTCCTGTCACAACAGGCCCTGGTAAAATGTCTGTGCTCATCTTTCTTATAGGCCCCATTGAAGTAATAAAAGACTGCAATAAGGTCTCCCTGAGCCTTCTCGTCTCCAGGCTGTAAAACCCCAACTCTCTCAGCATTTCCTCATAGAGGAGGTGCTCCAGCCCCCAATCACCTTCACAGCCCTACTGTGGACTCGCTCCAACAAGTCCGTGTCTCTCTTACACTTGGAACTCCAGAGCTGAACACAGAACTCTAGCTGAGGTCTCATGAGAGTGGAGTAGAGGGGGAGAATCACCTCCTTCAGAATGATTGTGTCAAGGGCTCAAGAAACATTTAACAATCCTGCAGTCCAGTCTGCCACTAGAAATGTTTCCTTTCCATTTAGAGATGTTTCATAACTAACAGTTTCAGAACAGTGACTAGTCCCAGATTTTCAGTCTCCACTTCTCTGCTTAATTCCTTTTACCCAACTCCTCATTATCTCTATGCTATTAAGAATTCCCTGCCATCCTGGTCTTCTAGCAAATCGAGTACTTATGGAGTATTTTAGCAGAGATGACCTTGACTATTCATCCTGCTTAGCTAGTTTAATGCTGTCATCACTGTAAAAGTCAGTCCTGTAAAAATAAGCAGAATAACTAGATCTATTGTGAACAGCAGCAGAATTTAAGTGAAAGTAAGAAAAAAACAAAGTCATAATTCAGTTGTGGCTCCATCTATCTCCACATCAATCCAGTGTTTAAACTGTAGAATAAATTGAATCTTCTGTATTTCCCTGAAGCTAAGATGTATGCTCTCATTCTCTGTTGTGTTACTAAGGCAAAACGCTGTCAGTGAGGAGACTGCTACAGCCTTTAAGCACATGCACTACATCAGGCTGTGATAGAAGAGACATAAATCTCTCAGATCCACTAAATCCACACCTGCAATGTTATCAGCCAGTGTAACCCTCTGTGGTGGTCTAGTCAATAAATGGCAATGTTAGACATTGGCAGTTAGACATTCCTTTCATTTTTCTCTTTAAATAAGACATTTCTACCACTGCTGGCCACTATCAGACACAGACACCTGGATTAGAAACATGGCATAGAGATTCCCTGCTCTGTGCTCTCATGATTTCATGTGTAATTACATATAGCACAGTATGTTGACATTAATGTAAAAATCAATGTCATTTAAAATATCTTTTCTTATTTATAAACTATTTCAAATGTTTTCATTTGACAAAGAAAAATTATAGCTTCTCAACATACTTCAGTGAAATGGAAACATGAGGAATGATTTACAGGATTTGAGGCAATTAGGGAGAGAGAGCCACAGCTCTTGATTAATCAAAAGACAAGTGGCTCAGGGTTTTGCTCAAGACATTAATTGATAATCCTGATCCAACTGGAACATTGAGCAAGGAATTCAAACTGGATTGTCTAAGCAAATACCTTCAGCTATTGAACTTCTGATTGCAGGCTGGCTCTGAGAAACTTAGCTCAGGTGAATACTGTGCCTAAAAGAAGTTTTCTGACTGAAAGAATGCTGTATTTCCTATGAAATAAGCATAAAGAAAAGTAAAAAGCACATGAAAATGAAGGTGTATGTTATAAAAAAAAGGTTTTAGTGAGAACATATAAAATACTGAGGCAAAATGCTGCTGATTGCAGGACAACTGCATCAAAGAAAGAGGTCTTTCAGGAAATCTATGCCTGGACCACTGCAATACACAGGTACTCTACATTATGACGCTCTGCAAGAATGGTATGTTTGTAGCCTATCTGCTCCAAGCACTGCAAAAATTAGTGGTAGAGTCATGAGCTGCAAACAAGTCCAACTTTAAAAACTTCATTAATAATCCATGCATGAGCAATATGTTTCCTGGGGTGTTCCCACAGAAATGATCAGAGGACTGGAACACTTCTCCTATGAGGAAAGACTGAGAGTGTTGGGGTTATTCAGTCATGAAAAGAGAAGGCTCTGGAGAGACTTTATTGTGTCCTTTCAGTACTTAAGTGGGGCCTATAAGAAAGACGGGGACAACCATTTTTCCAGGGTCCATTGCAATAGGACAAGGTATAATACTGGAACATGTTGCCCAGAGAGGTGGTAGAAGCCTCATCCCTGGAAATATTCAAGATCAGGTTGAATGGGGCTCTGAGCAACCTGATCTAGTTAAAGATGTCCCTGTTCACTCCAGGGTGGTTGGACTAGATGGCCTTTAGAAGTCCCTTACATCCCAAAACATTCTATGACTCTCTGACGCTCATTGGTTTGGGGAAGAAGGCAGACCTCTGGAGTTACCATGTCTTCCCATTTTCCTTTCAGCCATTGGACTCCAAGATCCCAGCAGTACAAGTCTCAAAGTGGAATGGCTGTTTTTTCCTCTGAAAATGGGAGAGAGATAACTCCTAACATATGAGCTGAGACTTTTCTGTTCATCTTGCTACTGCCTACAGAGCAGAAGTAGGGGTATGCAGTCAGGTATGTCGCTGTGCGCATCTGTATGTTCTCTTCCAGTACCTTTGAAACCTGCTGAA
>NW_009705206.1:57093-88056 GCF_000703405.1 Apaloderma vittatum
GTTAAATTTGATAGATAGACAACAGTGTCACAAATGTTTATGTCCCACAGGATTTGTAAAAATTGGTAGGCAGAAGTCCTATAAATGCCCAGCATAAATACCCTAAGAAGCTGGCTGCAACACAAATCATACCCAGTTTCAATTATCAAATACCAAAAGAATCCAGACAAGAAACTATGTCAAAACATATCAAATGGGCAAGGAAAAAAAAAAAAAGTAGCTGTAGAAACTTACAGATATCTATGAGACAGAAATAGGTAAGTAAAGAAGCTTGTGTTATCACAAAATTACTTTGCTACTAGCTCAAATTTTCATTTAATGTTGTGGCTATGGAAAGAAACAAATCTCTATCCGAAGCCTGAGGTACCATGTGATACTCAGTGGAATTAGTAGCAATTCCTTGGAATTCCTTTCTTTCCACCTAGTCTGAGTTGTGTTATAAATACAATGGTTGAGCCCCTTTTACTTACCCGGAAGACTATCTTCTTCACTTAATGAATAATGTTTTTCATGCTGCCCAGGCAAATACTGAGTTTCTTGAATTTGGCTAGAAGCTACAGGACGCATAAATGAATCTCTAGTTTTTGTGGATTCATTTATTTTTGCTAACGTAAACCAATCCTTCGTCTGAGAAACTGTAGCCTAGGAAAAGAAATGTCATACAATAATTCAAATTTCTCTATTTATTGCAGTGTTTCTGAGAGCAGAAATTTTACTGTCTGTAGTCATTTTATGCAGTCTGTGTAGATTCCTCTAATGATTGTTACTAGTTAAGAGAGCTGTATGGCAATTGCTCAGCATACTTTTAATACAACTTCTGTTTAAATTGTATTACCACCCATCAATCTCCTTCTATAGTACAAAGAGCTTTGAAAATAAGGGATATTCAGAGAATCAGTTGTCCAATTAGGTTGTGACACCAGTTACAATAATTTAACCCAATGTATTCAATCCAGCTTGATGTTTATTTTACCTGCCCAAGCGTTATGTAGAACTTCTTCATAATAACGGAAGTGTCATCCTCCTCAGGAGGTGGAGGACCTGGGTCTTGCTTCCTTATCCAGGGATAGTAGTCACTATCTATAATGAAGTTAATGCCAGTCTGGCTCCATTCTACCTGTGACATCAATTTAGCTAGCCTGAAATCGAGTGTTGTGACAAAAAAAATTGTTAATTTAAACTTTTTTATCAGAGAAACAATTGCTTTTTCTCCAGAATAGGCAATAAAAACATGATAAATCTAAAAAGAAACTGCTACAGAGAACTTCATGATCTGCTTCATTATTTCACCCTTCTTCTGTCACATATGTAAACACCAAAACTGCCATTCCATAGACGAGCAGCTTTACAGATGGTGGCCTGCTTTGCATTATCAAGCTTTACTAGTAAAACTGATTTCTGTCAGGATGACCTTGCACGTATCTATGAAGTCCCAAGCCCTGCCAAGAAGCCCCTGAACATTTTGACCACTAAAATGGAATTACTGTCCCAGATTGCAGAAGTCCTGTATCACCACTAGACACTACCTTTCCTGTTCCTGATACAAGCAGCCTTCCAGCAGCAATGCCACAGCAGTGATCATACTAATTGAACTGTCAAATGATAACAAGACAGCTGGTGCTATCAGGTTCAGCTGGCTGCTCTATGGAGGACTTCATGATACTGAACAGCACTCCAGGACTAGTTTGTGTGAGTGTGAATCTTGCGATGTTCAGGAAGGACTATCTTAGAACTGCACGAGGATAATGAGGATGCTCTGGGCTCAAGAACTGAGATAGAGTTTAGTTAAGTTAGAAAGCAGTACAAAATTAATCAAGGTGCATGTGAAGGGAAGATGAAGCCTATGCCTGAGCCTACAACCAGTTTTGTTTGTCCTCACTATTTGAGGGCAAATGGATTTCACTTTAGGGTTGGGGTATCTTTTTCATCTTTAAATGTGCATTTCCCTTTTAACATCTCAGGTTCTCTTGATCCTGATTCAGGAAAGCAAACTTAAGCCACTGATGTCAATGGAAATTAGGTACATGCTTAAAGTTAGTTTTGTGTAATTCTCTTTGGTAATTCTGCTTGATGAAAGAAATAATTTGCGATGCTAGAAGATCAAAGGTAGCATTTCATGAGATGCAGATATGTGTAAAGCAGGCTGCTCCTAAAGGTAAAATGAAGCACTCTTTCACGGTTTGCTTGTTCTTTGAGTAGTTTTTCCTTTGAATTTAAGTACTATCTTCAAAACATTGAAAGGTAAAAATATTTTGAAATTTTTAATGTAGAAGTCTATACCCCAGAAATTAGTGTGCCATTACAATCAGCAAATGTGTTTTGTGAGCCATACTTCTGGGCTGCCTTTCTTTTGAGGACCTCTGAAACACATTACAATTAAAAGTATCTCTACAGAACCTTAAGGGTTGTAGAGGCAGATCCTCCAAAAAAGCACACTAAACCTCCTGAACATCTGCTCAAAGGACATCTGGAAAAATATAGCAAGTGTACAGCAGTAAATTGTCCAACTATGCTACAACATCCCACGGAGGATTTTCTGAAAGGAAGTCTGACAGTGGCTCAAAGACAAAAAGCTAATAATTGAAATAAAAAGGACTTGCTTCTTTTTCAAACAGAGTTCATAACTTCCACTTCTAGGGCTTACATATTAATTAAAGAAAGATGCAATGCTACCATGATATAGCTGTGGAAGACTCAGAAATCAGCAAAACCTACTCTTACTCTACCCTATTCATAATAATGTATGTAATTCGTGTTCAAGGAAAATTACAGAATGATGGGTGAAAAAAGTCACTCACTTTACCCAGGTCACTATAATTTAAAACTAAACTGGACTAAAGGTGGGAGAAAACACATTAAGTCAAGGTGAATTAGACAGAAGAGAAAGAACTACAAATTTAGAGCGGAGAGACACGATTAAGACTGGAATACCTGTATTCAAAGTAACAGTCGCTTTCTAGAAATGCTGGAAGCCTTTCTTTCTTAATCCACTGAATTGCTTTTTCTCGATCGAGACACTGTTAGAAAAAGAAATGCAGAGATTTGCAGCATTTTTAACTTTCTTGTTTTGTTCACCATGCAACTGATTCTCACCATTCCCGTTCTACAGAAGCAGCACTGTCTCAGGAAACCCTTAAATCAAATTATACTTGCAAAACAAAAGAACTGCGGATATTAAAAACAAAATCAAACAAATAAAAATCCAATCAGTTATTACCTTTCCTGCTTTTGTGTTCAAGAACTGCATAACTGCATTGCACTCAGTAACTCTTGTAGTGGAAATGTAAGTGCAGTAGGAATCGGCCTGTAACAGATTTCTGCTCAGGGGGTCTAACCCTCTGTGCCTTCTCAAAGCAGAAATGGAGGTACCTCCAACCAGTGCTTTTGGGGTGTGGAAGGGAGATGTGAGTGGCAAGGTACCCACAGCTAACCAAAAAACTAGAGCTAGGGTCCCATAAGAGAGTAAGATCTCTGGCAATCCATACAACGATCGATAGCCCTTTCCCTTAGAAGTGACACACAACACGCTCTTTGATATTGTTTTTAAGAGTGTACTTTTTGCACTCTTAAGGGATGACCAATTTTATTTGTCTGAAGTGCGTTTTTCCTTTTAATCAAGGTGAGACTGATGATCGGGAAGAATGCCGTAACTCCCCTTGTCCCTAAAAACAGGTGGAGTTTGGGCAAGGATGGAAGCTACTTGCTATATCAAATAATCAGTTTATGTAGATTACATTTTAAATTTTCTGTCCATGAGCTAATATTCCATTAGGGACAAGGGTTATTTCTACCTCATACATATCTGTAGGGGATTAAAAAAATCTGAATTACTCAGAAAGTGGGTGGTTTCATTTAGAGAGAAGAAAATATTTCAAAATATGGAAAGCTTATGTTGGCAGTGGCTCATACAATGTAATTTGTGAAGATGGAGACTAATTACTCCCAACCACACAGTGTATGCCTCTTTTTGGTAACTGACAAGTTTTTTGAAATACAGAAGATCGTCTCTTTTATTTTGACATTTAATATTTATGCATTTACTGACTCACAGTCCGGTTTTTTATCTGCGTGATTCATAACATGTTCACGTCTGTACATGGCTGGTACACAAAATTATTATGTATACTATCAGAAGGAAAGAATTTCTACTCTTTAGACTTCCCTAGAGAAAGATGCTACATTTAATCTGATGGGTTTTGTTGCCGTGGTTAGCTTCCTTACCCAGTCAGCCTTAGGCCTTGCTGGGACCCAATCCAGCAAAGCTTTTAGCACGTGTTTAAGTTTAAGCATGTGTTTAACTTCCCTTGATTAAAGTTAAACACATAATTAAGTGCTTTGCTGAACTGGGGTTTCTCTAAAGCAAGGTATGTGGGATGCCAGCCAGGTTCTTTCCATAGTTGTGATCAATTCTACTCAAATCTGCAAATTTTTTTTCTTTTACACCAAGGTGATTTTGACTAGTGATAAGAAGATAGTTATCTCCATATCAATAACTGGCAAGTGTGCATGTGCACATGCAGATAACAGCTTATCTGTAACAACCTGGGAAGGAAGTAAAGTACAGAGAAAAATACCACTGGGTGCATTTCCTAGGTAAGGTATTTTTAAATTCAGGCCATAGCCTGAAAGGCCTGCTAGGATTCCCCATTCATAGCTCATTTTCATTAGTAATGTGCCAGTAATGGCCGCTCAAGGTGATTTTTTGCAACAACATAGCATTCAAAGCACCTATCTGTCTCTTCAACTAGTGTGAAGAAAGCTCTTAATGCAAAGAAGGCAGCATCACCCAATGCCTAAAAGATTAAATCCTACTTGATTTGAACTGAACTACTTGATGCGGTTGGTCTGGGATGACTTATTCTGGTCCAGACATAGTGTAGTATGATGACTGGTGACAGGGAGGCTGGATTAAAAATGATCTCTAAGGTCCCTTCCAGCCTAGGCCATTCTATGATCCCATGACTTCTTTCACTTTGCGTAGTTGTGGTAATGATTTTTGGCATGCTGTTTTGCAGGCTTTTTGTTCCAGCTCAGGCTTGAGATGGCAAGCTGAACTGGCTGAGGCATCTATGTTATCTGTCCAGTAAAGGAGGAGTCAAAAATAAGCAGAAACATCACTCTTTCATCCAAAACGGAGAAGGAAGTGTACTGAGCATACTGGTCCTTCAAAGGCCATAAAGCTTCCCATCTATGGAAAATGGCCCAGAGAAAGAAATGTTTTCTTAATACAGGAGCCCTGCTGCTCCAAATCACACAAAAGATGTAAGTAATAGTGAAATAGCCTTGAATTTGTCAAGAAAGGCCATCCACCATTGTGGTGATGTAAGCTTATCCCAGAGAGCAATGTTAGCCACCCTTATAGAAGCACACAACATTTCCTCAGTGGAATCCTGAGAGGAAATAAGAATTGAGAAGCTCGTCTGCTTTTGTGCTCTTAAGCAAAGTATTTGTAAAAATAATTATTTAACATGGTAGGGATGTCTGTGAGCCTTGTGCTATTGTAGTATTTGTCCAGTTCAGATGCAGATAATTGCAACCTTACGTTACTATCATTTTGTTAAACATTGTTGCCTTTCGACCTCTCTCAACACTGTTTTCCTTTCTGAAAATCATTAAGTTTATACTGGGCAAAGCAGCAGTCTGTTACAACTCCCTGCTTTACTCTCAGCTTTCCAGCCATGACATAATTCGGAGCAGCGCCTCTAAAAATGTAGCAAGACCTTAGACTGGCCTTGAACGAAATGAACTGAAGTCACATCGGTCACACCAATGCAAAGTAAGCAAGAAAGGAATATACCAAGTACTCCAGTGAAGTATTTTTTTCGTCAGAGCCGTTGTTCAAAGGTAATCTCCCACAACTAATTATACCATCTTGTATTCTTTCAAGTACATACCATGCTTCCTGATTTTAACGTGCCTAATTTGATGCTGAAGAAAGGTCTTAAAGTAAGCAGGTAAGAATATGAAAATTTAGAGTGTATGAACAAATCTGAAAATATTTTTTTTCTAACATCCAAGGTATCTTTCCATTATTTCAGGTTTCTTGTTGCCAAAGATTATTTTCTCTGGCCATTTCAATTGATGCTAACCATGTAAATCTTTTGGGAATTAATGGAAGAGATTAATGTGTTGCCAGACCACAGATGAGCTCATAGCCACACAAGGAAATTAATTAATAAAGAAAGACTGAGATGCATTAGTTTCAGTCAATTTGCACATTCCAGGGATCACTAGTAAAGTAACTGTTGTCATAATATTTTTTCTTTTAATATTAAAAAGTATTCAGACCACACAACTGAATCCTGCCCTACAGAATCTTCAAAATTCTGTGCTACAGGATGTACATCTGTAATTCCATTCACTTGTCTGCTAGACACATGTGCATTGCAGGGCATAATTTGGCCCATCATTATGTTTTCCCAACATAAATTAACATTTTTCCCAAGCTACCAAGCCAAACACAACAATAACTACTGCCAGTATCTCTACAGTAAGATCTAAATATAAACTCAGGAGCTATAAGACGCTTACCATAGTGGTGTAATTTGGATCAATATTGAAGGTTGGAGAAGCACTGCACATTTTGGATAGCTGCCTGACATTCTTTGCTTTCCTTACAACATCATAAATGGGGTTTGGAGGTTTCTCATCACGCAGAATTTTTTTCAGCTGGCTTTCCAGGCGTTGTGGAGCATCATTAACTACTTCAAAAACTCCGAAGTCAGAGTTAAACTTAATTGGCTGGGCAAAAGTCTACAAAAGAAGTTTGGAAAGTTTATAACATTGTAATAAGGGAATTCTTTCATTTAAGGAAGTTACTTTGCGTAGTGTAGAAGAATCCTACAGAATGCAAGCTGGTATTAAGAGGCTTCTTTCTCTTGCCTTCTGTAGTTTGTGTTCAGAGTCTGGAATAATAATTTTTCTGTATCCTTGTTCTTTAGTCTCTTTGCTGTATAGCTTTCCAAAGCATTCCTACTTTTTGTCTCAGCTATGCATAACTGTCACAAATTTAATTCATTCTAGGTAACAGACAATTCTTTTTCACATGCAAGTAATAGAATCGGTACACAGATATCTAGAATATATAATTAATGTGACTTTAGTAAATGTTCTGCCAGGAACTACTTACCTACAGGATCAGATCTCCAGTGTTATTCTCCTATTCACTACCACAATCAAATCTTGTAAAGATTAGCAATGAAGCTGACCTTTAAATGTGAGATACGTTTTAGGAGGATGAATCTGAGGATTTCCATATATAGGAAATGATTTTCACCCTATTGTTACTGGTAGGTCAAACACCCACCCAAACCTATGGCCTGTACTAGGTTTTATTATATATCACTCAGTCAGATACTATATAACACAGGAGGTAGATCAAACTTCCACTTTAGCTGTATAATTGTAACTTTCATCAACTCGAAAAAATACCACAAAACCCCAAACCACTGCTTGCATACACATTAAAACAGAGTCATCTTTCGAGCTCTGGCATTAGGTATTTCCCTGAAAGACTATCTTTCAAATTCTCTTACTTGAAGAGGGAAAACAAGGATGAATTTTACAGAAGTAATGAGGGATACCCAAGACAGTTATGAATATGAGATTATATACAACCAGAGCATATAAGCATCTCTGCACTGAGCTGGAAGACAAGGCATATTGTACTTAACAACTGTAGAAAATCCTGGCCATGTCCAGAGTCAGTGCCAAAATTCTTTTTGGCTTCATGCCAGACAGGATCCCACCTGGTGTTTGTACAGTTGTTGTTCCTCTGCACGTAGTAAGATTATTTCACTTTTTCAAGCACTGTGTTTTTTATTTCCTTGAACTTTTTCATATATCACATGTATACACACATAGACGTAATTCATATGCTTATTACATATGCTGAGTACGTGCTACATATTATATAGAAATGCATTACAGACCAATTGTATTCTTCATCATACCTATATATGCCCAAAGTATTAGCTATTTTATTGCTTCTGTTTGAAGCCCCCTTGTTGATCAATGGCTTGTAGAGCAATGCCCAGGATTGAACCATGTGGCTGCAACATGTGGTCACAACATTCCCTACTTACCCCACAATGTCTCACTGTGGAGGTTCAGCCTGGCAAAGCACGTAGCTTGTGAGAGCTTTAATTGTATGATTAGTGCCTATGACATCAGACTGTCACTGCTCAGAGCCATGCATTGAATTGCATTAGTCTGGTTAGTTACCTAACCAGCTGAAGTCATGGTTTGGTTTTTGTTCTCTGACACCTTGTGCCTCTTTTGGCTTTAATTTTCTCCAGGGTACTCTGGCAGTTTTTAGTGTTTTTTCTCCAGATGTACTGAACTGCATTTTAAAGAGCCTTTTATATGTAATAGATTTCTCCATATTTCATTCAGACCTCCTCCCAGTTTGCAATGTGTACATTTCATTTACTTTCAAACCTATTTTGGGCTACTACCAGCTTTTAAATTACTAGCTCTGCAGCCTTAATAACGTCCAAATGTATTCTTCCTTATTTATTTCTTCATGTTTTTAAAAAAGAAACAGAAGTACACTAAGAAACAAGGTGCTTCAGTCTTTCAGGATTTGAAATGCTCTTACTTGCTAAAAAAAAGCAAATCATGTGCAAATATCATAATATCAAGCTACGTGATTAGACATGACCAGATTATTTTAGCTCCATGTTGAAAAGTAAGCAAAGACAACATTCGCTTATTACACACATCTACTTTTACTTAATCCTTTGTAACTTACTCTAGATCTAGGCTTTTCACTACACATTCTAATTAACTGAACAGAAAACACACAGTAACTGTAGTGAAATAGATGCTAGTGATGATTTGTAAAATGTAAAGTGCATTGCTATTTTGGGAGTCTGACTACAAATCATTTATAAGACAAATATACGAATTGAACAAAAGGATGTACACTGATGGGATAAGAAGATTAAGACTTCATACACTGCATACTTGACTGGAAAATGTCTTTCTAATCCAGAGTTTGGGGGTTTGGACCAAGGTGTAGTTACTTGTCCTCAGGAACATCATACATGCATACTTCTCATATCCATCAGAGAGTAACCAGTAGATCCTCTCTACTTGACACTAGTAAGACTACATCTGGAACACTGCATCCAGGTTTGGGTACCAAGTACAAGAGGAACATTCCTATATTTTAGTAAGCCCAGCAGAAAGACACTGAGATGGTCAGCAGCTCGACCACTTGCCCTGTGAGGAGAGGCTGAGGGAACAGGGCATGTTTAGCATGAAGAGACAGCTCTGGGAAGACTTAGCAGCAGTCTTAGAGTACTTACAAGAAGGTTACTAAAAAGGTAGGGCCAGGCTGTTCATGGAGGTGCATAGTAGGATGACAAAAAACTATGGTCATACACTGAAACAACAGAGATGTCAACAGGATGAAAGAAAAAAGATATTGTGGAATGATCAGCATTGGAACAGGCCGTCCAGAGAGACTATGGATTCAGTTGTTGGAGTTTTTCAAGACCAACTGAAGAAAGTGTCAGACAACCTGATCTCAATGCTAAAGCACTGACCCTACTTTGAGCAGAAGCCACACTACAGACCTCCGCAAAGTCCCTCCAGTCTGAATGAGCTATGATTCTGTACAAATACCAAATTCTACCAGATAGACCATCTCATTAAACTATCATATAAAAGCATTTTTGAATACTTAAAACTTTTCTGGAGAAGCATGTTTTGCTTGCTTACTTGGGAAAACCAAAGTGATAAATCAAAATAGTTTTATAAGCATAGTAAATGAAAAGGTAAATCCTGACCTTCTTAACTCATTCCTACCACAAAAATAAAAGTGATAATGGGAACACACAAAAAATTAGCCTGATTTCTTGTAGGAAACATTTTCCCAGTCAAAGTCCAGGGTTGAGGATCAGTACGTGAAGAACTTCGGAGCCAAACACACAATCTAACCATTCCCACACACTACAAGCCACAAAACCCCCTGCTGTTCAATACCCTGTGGTAAACTTAAAACCTTTCCTGTAGAAGCCAAATGCTGTAAAATCCTACAATGTTTCACAGAATAATAATGAGAGAGGTTTATGGCACCACCAATATTCTAGGGCATTGCAATAACAAGGAATATCTCCAGTGAAGATGCTTATGTTAAGGAGTGGATGATAGCCTACACTATAAAGGAAGGGGAAAAAATTATCCATGCCAATCTAATATACTAAGAAATGTCTTTCTTACCCCACATTTGGCAAGTACTTTGGCTTTTTACAGACAAGTAAAATACACTAACCATAGAATAAGTGTATCATTCTCTCTCTAGTTCGGGCCAATTTTTGATCCTTTGAAGATAGAGAGGGAAAACTCCAGAGCCAAATTATATTTCAATATGTTAAGAAAAAATAAATCAGGTTCGGCAGGAGTCTTGAAGCTTGGGATTCATACATTATCAATTTAGAACAATAAATAGGATCAACAAGGACTTGAGAATACCAACAAATAAGAAGTCTACAGAGTTTGCAAAATGTTTCACTCACAGGCAATTCCCTCCCTGAACCTAGTATGACCGATGAAACTCAGTGTAGTAATCTCAGCTTCAGAAAAAAATCTCCGAGTAAACAACAAAAAGCTGTTTCCAGACTGGGCTACAGTAATACTATTAAATAAATAAACAATTGCACTTACATTTTTGATAGCAAAGAATTTTCTTAGCTGTCAAATGTACATTGAGTATGGTGTAAGCTGAAAAATAAATAGAATACATAATTCTGAAACCTGAAGTTATCCAGTTAACTGAAGAGAAGGCAAATTTCTCTCAGTCCTCCCAAAACAGAAACCAAAACAGCATCCATCACCGTGTTGCCAGGATATCAGATATATAAATCTCACTGTTCAGTGCCTTAACAGTTTTCAGATATACTTAACTTCAAATACACTTAACAAATGTGCAAATATGTTCATCACATCCCACCCCAAAAAATGTAGTTTGATCCCAAGAGAAACAGAATGACCACAGCTTGGCCCTGAAAGGGTGGGAATGAATAGAGACCTCATCCAGGAATTTTGCCAAAACTTCTTAAGACGGGTATGTGTGTATCATAAATAAATGTCAGTGAGAGTCCAGACCAGAAGAGAATTTGAGTAGCTTTATGAAGGGCCTGGCAAATTCACACAGCACATGGTCTATAGCAATCTCCCTTTGACTTTAATGCATCAAGAATTTCCCTTCTATTGATGAGTAAGACACAAAGTCACAATCACATACTACAGTCTAATTAACAGAGAAGAAGGCTTTGAGTAAACTCAATATCAGTAAGGAAAGAAGTCAGGAATGTTTCTTTTGCTTCCTTGAATGTCAAAGATATCAAGCAAGTTTTAGTCCTGGGTAGGATTCAAGGTATCATGCATGTAGGGCCTTACTTATGTAAGAGCCTTTGTAAGGGAGGTTGTATTGGCACCTGCAGCCTTCCTCCACACACTTGGAAAAAACAAGAGAAAACATGCATTGATGTGTTGAACTGATGCGTTGATGCATGGAATTATTCACAACCATCCTCAAAACAGACAACGGTCTGGCCTCTGCAGCAGGGTGGATTGCTTTTTGCCTTCTGCCTTTTCCATCAGTTGCTACTCATAGATCAGGCCCATTTTTACTCTTGACAGCACTAGATTTTCAGGACCGTTCTGTTTTCAGAAAGACTGATTCACCCAGACTTTATTACTTGGGCTTTAATTGTTTCCAGAATCATCACCTGCATCAAATTCTGAGTCCCAGACTGCTCAGCAGAGAGATTTTATAGTCAGAACAACTTTCAAAAGAAGGCATCTTCAAATATGAAGTCAGTGGTCACTTGGTAGCTGTCTGCTGCAAGGGAAACCCTCAACCAGGGACTTGTCACCAAGAGTGTCATTTCCTGACCATGCTTCAACTGAGGTGCAGTTAGCTCTTCTGTCTTCAGTGCAACTCCTTGAGGTAGCAATGAGGAGGAGCTTGACTTCATCAGGATCACTGGTAACTGGAAATCAAGGGGTGAGGCCACACCATGGACTTGGGATAGAACCAGTAGCAAGCAGCTGGTAGAATGCAGGAGAAACAAGATGATGTAACTGCGCCTTCTTACCGAGGCCTCCAGCACTGAGCTACATGGCGATTTCTGACTTCTGAATTTTTATTCCTGGCTAAACATATTCTTGGATGTTTTAAATACAAGGATCAAAGATTCAAATTCCAGGGATGCCTGACTGGGTAGAAATAGAAATATAACCAGGCCAATGTTTCTCTTAAATCTTTCATTTTAGATTAGTTACTAAGGAAGGTGTAACTCATTTGTATGTCATGTACTTGGTTTCTGCTACTGTGAAATCACTGTAGTACTGGCAACAACTGCCCTTGTGAGGTTTTTCATATTATTTTACCTCTCAGAAGTATTTTCTGTACAAACTGTGTGTGGATATTTGGAGTACCTAGATATTCATGTCAGATCGTATTGAATATTCTTATAGCAGCAGGATCACTTAAAGGATATACTGTAAATCAAAGCAAAAAAAAATAAAAATCTGTTGTTGCTATAGCAAGTCCCCAGTGATAAAATTTTCTGTACACAAGTGGTGCATTATAAATCAACACAGGCAGTCTCTTAAAACAAGCATGTGCTACCCCTGATTTCTTGTATCAAGTCACACAATATTTTCAGTTTAACTTGTTGCCTAACTACTAGCACACCTGGTTAATACTGTTCCCAGGCAACAACATACAAGCACAACAAGTATAAAGCAATGGAAATTTTCAATGTGGTGTTTTAGTAGAAGCCTTCTGAGAAGGAGAGGGAAATTGGGAATACAAAGTATTCAAACCACAGAACTCAAGGCATTAACAGAACTAATCCTGAAGAGAGTAAATCCTCAGGAAAGAGAAAATAAAACCAGTTATGAGAATGCTACAGATAAAAAATAGGTAGTACAGCATCTGTTTTCATGAAGATATGTAAATATATGGAAGAGAGACCACGTGTCTTCTTAGAAACATATGAAGATTACAAGCGCAAAACAACATTTACTCAGGAGTGTCTGTGAACTCTTTTCTGTGGGCTTCCAGAGCCGACAGCATTGCCTGGACAATTGCTGTGTGCTGAGCTGCTCCAGGACTGTGGGCTGAGGAGCCCTCTGAGGCCAAAGACAGTTTTGGCCTCTAATAGATGTCCTGAAATCCGTGTATATCCAAGGAGGCAGAGACGAAGCAGGCTGAACTTCTTACCTGCTCCATCCTCTGTGATTTGGAGAAAACTTGAAGTATAGTTTCCAAATAAGCAGCAAAGGCATAGAGGATGGTATTCCTGTACTAAGAGTAACCTAGTGCATGGGAGGAGGCCTGGGTTTATAAAATATGTAGTTAGGCTTAGATTTAGGCAGGTATTCTAAAGCAGCTGCAGGGAGGTGGGGGGAGGTGAAAAAGATGAAAAAAAACAGCCCTCTCACCAGACATTTTCTTCCATCTCTGTTTCCCTTAGATTTGTAAAAAATATTCTTAGGAATCTTGCAGTGTAGTGAAAACTTATAAAGACCGAGCTCCCATGAGAAGTTAATATTGCTGCCTTGCATAAACCCCACACTCTGATATAGAGTTAATACTGCCAGATTCTAAGACAAAATATTGACATGGGGAACCCATTCTACCATCCTTAGTTCTGCAACTCCCATTATGTGTATTTTCACACAAACAAAGACGTGGGTTAGAGAGCACATCTAGGTCTAGTTTAGTTTGGTAAGCCTGAATCATAATTGAATTTATTCCAGTAGTGGCTGCACCATAGTCTTAGGTCCAAGGAGCATCAAGAAAGACTCTGCCCCTTCCTAACGCAGGTGGTGGTTCCTACCAAGCAAGTGGCAGAAATGTGTACATGTTCTCATAGTGCAGCCTGTTGAATTGCGTTGCTTTAGGAGGGGACAATGCTGCTCTGCTGTAGGTCATCTGGGACCCCCACGGGAGCAACCAGTGGCACTGTGGAAAGCTCTGTGCCACTTTGCAAGGGAGTTTGGGAGTGAGGATGGAGAGAATGGGGATAGGCAAGGCTAAGACTCCTAAGATGAAGTTGGGCAAGTTCACCACATTGATGCAGAACAATCCTACATGTGGCATGTACTTACATGGGGAAAAGAAGCAAAATACAGGACAAATGGTTAAATATAGGACACAAGATATGGTGTCTAACTGCCACCAGATCAGCACACAGAATACAGTGTAAGGCTGTATCATCCTAGCTGCAGATGGGAGAGAAAGAGGAGGGGACTGCCAGCTTTGAGACCTTTACAGCCAGGAAGAGAAACAGAGTAGTTTTCTGAGCTAAAGTATTTATTGATAACTGAGTGAATTGCTAGAAGAACGTAAAAAGACAAACATTGGTTATGTCCTCACATTGTCACACTAGAATAAAAGTGGACTCCCTATACTTTTTAAGTTAGCATTTATGTGTCTCATTTCCTATTCATATTATTTTGCACTGTGCACTGTGATTTAAATATATATATTTGCAAGAGAAAATCTATCCCTAGAAATCCAGATATTATTATTTTTCCTGACACTGGTAATAACATTGAGCAGTAAGAGTTGCTACCACTAAAAACAGACATTCTGTAAAAGCATTTTAACTACCCAGTGGCAAAATGCAAAATGTTCTAAGCTGTATTATTTCACTATTAATCTTAGTAAAATGTTTGTAGTATTTTGCAGATAATTTCTGTAAGATACTTACCAGAAGACTCAAAAATTCATTAAAGTAGTCCACAAACATATCATCAGTGGCTAAGTATTCCTCCTACAGAGAGACAAAACCACAGAAAAAAAGGCTTGTACTAATCTGAGCTAACATGATTTGAATGCACTATTACCTCAAATAAAGATTTTTCATGAGATATGACATGCAAACTTTTGCAAAACATTATTTCCCACTTTTGAGAATATAATTGTGGCATCATTATTATATTCTAAGCCATTCCACACTGCTGAGATCCTTGGCAATTTAAAACACACACATGAAGGCAAGTACTTTGCAAAGAAATTTACAGATAAAGCCTTCATAAACACAACAGCTTCCAAATGCTGGAAATCTGCTTATTTACTTTTGAAAAAATGTGCATAAGCTAACAGTCTAGAAATTTCCCACATTATACCTTTCTCTCTTGCATCTGGGAAGGAAAGGAGTATAAAATTTCACAGACCCTGCTTCTGCTCCTACACCACAGCTTGGGGATGTACTGGGGGATGTTTGGGGAATAAATGGGAGTTCACTGACCTATAGTTTGGCTCACCAAATGAGCAATGTGTGCCATACTTTGAATCTGACAGAACTGGGAGGCTTCCCGTTGACATCATCAGAAGTAAGCACTGCATCTGCAGGTGTTTTTGTACCCTTTCTGACCCTTTCATTTTAAATTCTGCTAACAAGACTCAAAAACTGTAAAACAGAAATGTTATATTTTTTTTTGGCTGTTGACAAATCAATGGGCATGCATCCCAGTCTTAATCTACAGCACTCAATACCACCACCACCCTCATTTCAATTCAGCAGAAGGTAGAAGTAGAACATCATTCCATTGGTCTTCAGAAATCTGTCTTCAGTATGATGAAGATTTCTAAAAATTTTTTAAACTTCCTGTTTCTTGAATATTCTATTATTTCTGCCTTGCTACACAAGGAGAATGCATCTAAATCAAAGCTGTTTGCCAATATCAGCGAAGATCTTGTGACACTAATCTTTTTTCTCTTTCATAAATTGATAGCGTTGAAATGCGCTGATGAGGAATAGCATTAAAGAGAGGTTATATGCAGTGTACATGGTATCACTTGTAGGCAGGCAGCATCTTGATCCAAAACCCACAGTGTCTAATCTGAGACGGCTTGTACTCAGGTGAGGAAGAAATCTTGAGCTATTGTACTTCAATATGAACTTAGAAAGGCCCCTATGTGCTACGTGTCAAGTCAGAACCAGGCCTGATGGTGCCTGTCCAGCCTTAGTCTGCCAACATGTCTTCCTCAGCATTTATGGTCGCTGTTGTGACTGATACAGGACAGGCAAGTTAGCTCATGCTCATTCCTGGAAAACACTGAAAATGCTGAAAGCAAGGCTTTCTGCATTACAGAAATCATGCTTTATTTGGCTCATAGGCACATGGTCCACTGCAGTTGCAGAACCATGAACCTAGAGACGTTAGTGCACTGGTTAAATCAGAGGATTTACCAAAATGTCTAACCCAAAGCATTTCAAAGTTAAGAGAAAATCTTCATGCTAGTGTCGGTGGGCAATTGGTCGGATCCCAAAATCTCAATTCAGCAAATGTTAACACAATTAACAAAAAAAATCATTAGAAACAAGCTGCAGCCTGCCTCATGTTTGATTTGGGTAATGCGTAGTTAGACTTGACACTGATGGTTTGACTGGGTGAATCTGAAGATGGCTAGATATGATAACACTCCATGAAAATATTTTACTGTTTTAAAGGACTTATTCAATGCATTTATTACTGGCTGAAGTATATGCTCTTTAAGAATATGCAGGTAACATGTGTTTTTAATTTGCCAAGGGTATAATTCTCTGTAGTTCCATATAACAGCAAGGAATGTAAACACAGTGGTTGATTAATCAATAAAATGTTTATGATCTTATTTAAGCAAGCTTCACTACTTACTGATCTTACAACATCTATATGCAATATACTTTCCTCTGGTTTTTTGGAAGGGGTTTTGTGGTCGATCTTTTCATCTGAAAGCATAGTTGCACTTTCATAATTGCACACTATAGGTTATGGAGTTGTATATACAATACTATAGCTTAGATTTTTGTGCCAAGAAACATTTTGTTTCATTTCTTCCCATGCTATCTTCCCCACTTCTCAGTCCAAATCATCAATACAAAAAGCTGCCTTACAATTGTAACTGGAGGTCAAGGTGCACTAAAAATTGGTCCAAAACTGCAGTTTTGCCTTCATGCAATTTGTGTACAGATAGGAATATCTTGGGTCTGATTTCTATCACTCTTTTAACATTAAAATGTATTTTAAAATCATTGTGGCAATAGAATACAACCAGTTCTTAGATATTTTGTGGAAACAAACCTAATGACTTTCTACTCACTAAATGTATCACCTTGTCATAGAAGGAGATCAGGTTCATCAAGCAGGACCTGCCTTTCATAAACCCGTGTTGATTGGGCCTGATCACCTGGTTTTCCTGTAAGTGCCATGTGATGGCACTTGAGATGATCTGCTCCATGACCTTCCCCAGCACTGAGATCAGATGGGCAGGCCTATAGTTCCCTGAATCCTCCTTCTGGCCCTTCTTGTAGATAGGCATGACATTTGCTAATCTCCAGTCCACTGGGACCTCCCCAGTTAGCCAGGATTGCTGGTAAATGATGGAAAGTGGCTTGGTGAGCACTTCTGTCAGCTCCCTCAGTACCCTTGGGTTGATCCCAACGAGTCCCATATACTTGTGTGCACCTCAGTGGAGCAGCAGGTTGCTGACTTTCTCCCCTTGGATTATGGGGGCTTCATTCTGCTCCCTCTCCCTGACTTTTGGCTCAGGCAGTTGTGTACTCAGAGAACAGATATTCTTATTTAATCGTTAGGCAAAAGAGGCATTAAGTACATTAGATTTTTCCTCATCCTTTGTCACTGTTTTCCCTCACATCCAATAAGAGATGGAAATTCTCCTTAACCCTCCTTTGGTTGTTAATGTATTTATAGAAATATTTTTTATTGTCTTTTACAACAGTAGCCAGATTAGCTTCTAGCTGGGCTTTTGCCCTTCTAGTTTTCACCCTGCATAACCTCATGACATCCTTGCAATCCTCCTGAGATGCCTGCCCCTTCTTCCTAAGGTTATAAAATCTTCTTTTTGAACTGAGCTCCAGCCAAAGCTCTCTATTCAGCCAGGTCAGTCTTCTTCCCCACTGTCTGGGGAAGCTGGGGGTACAGTCTGCTCCTGTGCCTTTTAAGCTTTCCTTCTTGAGGAATTTCCAGCCTTCCTGAACTCCTTTGCTCTTCAGGACTGCCTCCCATGGGAGGCTGCCAACCAGGCTCCTAAACAGGCCAAAGTCTGCCCTCCAGAAGTCCAAGGTAGCACTTCTGCTGACTTCCTTCCTTACTTCTCCAAGAATTGAAAACTCTATCATTTTGTGATCGCTATGCCCAAGATGGCCTTCAACCATCACATCACTCCCAAGTCCTTCTCTGTTCACAAACAACAGGTCCAGCAAAGCACCTTCCTGTGATATTTTAGCCTGAGGGTTCCAGGCTTGCTGAACACGGGTGTTCACTTATCTGTTGTGCAGACCCTGAGAACGGAGAAAAACAAGGCCTACACAGTGAGAACCAGCTGAAGAAGGGAGTCTTGTGACACCAGGACGGCCCTGTTTTGGCTAAAGAGCAAGGCCACACAGAGACTAACAGTGTGAGCATCATCCTGCAAATAGATAAGCTGCTTCAAAACAAAATCCTGAAGGCCACAGGGCCCAGAGTGGCAATTTTTACCTTAACATTCCTATATGACTATAGTCACCCACTCTTCACTCAAATCATGCTAAATGCCACCCTGGGGAGGGGGGAAAGATAGTATATGAGGAGCATAGAGGGTATGTGTCACTGGGGGGAGAAGAACCTAGAAGAGGAAGAGGCAGTCAACGGGCTGTGCTGCTTCTCCTTCACCCAAGACAGGGACGCCTTCTTGGTAAGAATTGCGCTTCCACCTTTTGGTGAGTAATACCCGGGATAGTGTTTTGCTAGCATTATTATCATATATTAGCGCTATTGCAGAGAGTCAATTTATCAACGGCAACTCCGAATCTTGTGTCTGTTGCTTTAATAAATTACCTATTGTTGGCTACGTTGCAAAGTGTCTCAGTGAAAGTCCTTACCGGGGCTCTGAAACAAGCAAGTGTTTAGCTGGGGTACGTGCCTCTCACAGCCACATACCTTTCAGGCAACACTTAGCTGGCTCCCTCACCACCTGTGTCAGGAAGTTCTCTTCCACACACTTCAGGAACTTCCTGGACTTTTCCCTCTGCTGTATTTTATTTCCAGCAGATATCTAGTAAGTTGAAGTACTCCGTGAGAACAAGGGCTAACAATCGTGAGACTTCTCCTAGTAGTTTATAGAATATCTATTTCACTTCTCTTTTAGTTCTGATTGGGTGGTCTCCAACAGACTCCCACCATGATATCTGCCTTATTGGCCTTCCCCTGATTCTTAACCATAAACATTCAACCCTATCATCACCATCATTAAACTCCAGACAATTAAAACACTCCCTAAACACAGAGCTACTCCACTGCCTCTTCTTCCTCACATGTCCCTTCTGAAGAGTTTATAGCCATCCATTGCAGTGCTCCAGTTGTGCAAGTCATCCCACCATGTTTCTGTGATCACAACTATGTCATAAATTTTCCTGCTGCACAACAGCTTCCATCTCCTTCTGTTTGTTGCACAGACTGCGTGCATTGGTGTAAACACACTTCATTTGGGCTATTGATCCCACCATCTATTGGGGGGATATAGTTTACCTGAATTTGTGTTGGTTCTGTTTATGATAATAAACAGTATAGATAAAGTACTTTCTAGAGACTTCCAAAAGAAATAACAATACGTAGCTACAATGACATACAAAATGGGAAAGAGGCAAACGTTACTTAAGCAGCAAGATTTAAGTTGGCTTTTCATATGAGGTAACAAACATGCATACCTTTCAAATGAGAAGACAAACATCAGGGAAATCCTACAATAAGCGATGAGCAAAGGGCAGAAGAAGTAAAGTAAGGAGAAGGTTGTTAAACCTGTCATATTGAACCTTCCAGCTGATTGTTTCCTTCCTTTATCCAATTTTACTTTCCTTTTCATTTCCATCCTTATTCTTCATAGTATCCTATTACATTTTTTTCTCCAATTCTTTTCAAACCAAGTATTTTTTGTATTTTTTGTCAGAGAAAACTAACAAGTTACTCAGTCCTCCATACTTACACAGAGGAAAGAAATGAGAAACCAGACAACAGTTTCCAAAAACATTATTTTGCTTTTTGCTCTATAGGTGTATGACAAAATGAATGATCATAAAACATACTTACAAACACTTCTTCTGTTACACATGGAGGCTCTGAAACAGAAAAATGAAATATTGTATGTTATCTAAGCACTACAGTCAAGCTTGTTCAACTGTAATTACTGGATAGAAACAAAAAGTAGAGGCATGGCAACCTTTCTGGATATTCTGAAATAAAGTAACTTAGCCTGAGGAAAGAAAATAAACTTGAAGATCATGCAGTAATGTTGACCAATGCATTAAAATGTTGACTATCACAAGAATTATTTAAATATAGTTCAGACATTATTTACCTAGATTATTTCTCATATATATGGGTTAACTTTTTGTCAGCTTTCCTCTGCAAAATAGATTACTAGAAGTTTGCTGGTTTTAATGAAAATACAGATTTGTATGAGACTCTGGGAGCCTTGAACAGTAAGTATAATTAATCGTATGATAAAATTCAAAAAAATATATTGTGGGTGTTCCCAGACAACAAAATCTCACTCATTCTTGGAGCATGTTTTACGATGCCATTTGAAGGGAGTAAAGTTCTTCCTTCGAACTAACAAATTTTGCTAGGCAAGTTTAAACATAGTGACTCAAAATGCCTCTCTCTTGTATCACCACCTCCATACCTGAGACAATCGCCCTGGGGTCAGACTCTCTGTCTGACACCCACCCAGTCCGTCTCCCATCATGGGAAGTGTTACGTACCTGTGGTAAGCCTCTTCGACAGCATCCTGGGTCCACATACATAAGGCGTCGTCACTCGCACCTGCAAGCTTACGACTTCATTTGCAAAGGTGAAATCCTTGCTTGCAGGCCAGAAGCAGAAGCTGCAGAGTTCTTGGGCCTGGCTGGGGACTGCTGCTCTGCACTGGGGCGGGCTGGCTGTGCTGCCTGGCTCATGGAAGCGAGGTTGCTATGGCATTCCAAACAATGCACAGGATTAGTCTAGCAAGCGGTGAGCAAATACTTCTACTGCTGATTCAAACCTCCCTGAAGCAGACTCAGATATCAGGAACACTGATGATATGGTCCAAAAAGAGACGTCTGTGAGTTAGGAATCCGAGGATACCTGCAGCAGGAAATAAAATTAAATGCTTTTTTTTCAATTGACCTAGGCAGTTCTTAGTCCAAAAAGATATTCTACCTTCTCTGACACTAGCAAAACCCTGCAGCCATGTAGGATTTTGTCTTTAAAAAAAATCAAATCTCAAAACATACAAATAATGATGAATGGATTTACACCATATATCAAATATTTCTGCAGCCTGTGGACTATAAGGCTTGATTCCAAATAACAAAGATAGTCCTGTCTAGGGTAGAGAACTTCCACTGTAGTCAGGTAAGAAAAGGTGAGGAGCTTTGTATTGCTAAGGCTCAGATGAAACCTGGGCTCTTTCTTAACAGGTATATATGGCTCCATTGTGATGTGCCAGAAGCACAACCTGCAGCCTTGGTAACAGTCATCCCTGCTTCCTCCTGTTGCCAAGGCCCAGACCAAGCAGTAGTCCAAAGGCAGCTGTATTTTCTCCCAGACAGGGAAAAGTTTATAAATAACCAAGATAGATGGAGAAAAGACATTAAGAGACATAGAACAGAGACTATTTCCAGAATGTTAGTGTCTTCCTTGGCTCAAGGGAGTACTCTAGGGCATAAGAAAAAGTCTCATTTCTGGTATGGTGAGCAAAAGCTGTGTACAGAGAAGGAATTCAGGCTCCTGTATGAGAATTTCAGTGGACTTGACGTGTTCCATAATTGGGATCTAAAAAACATGGTACCTAGCAAGTATCTGATCCTAGAACTGCACGACTTAGATGATCTCTAAGGTCCCTTCCAGCCTATGCCATTCTATGATTCTATGAACTTCTTCAGGTACCTTCAGCTTTTTTGGCATAGAAGTTCCCCAAAAGTTCTACTGCTGTTTATTTCCAGGACAGTAGTGCTCTCAGTAGCTTTGCATAAATGCTGCTGGGATCAGTTGTAGAAGATGTCATGTGTGCAGGTTACATGAAGGGCTCCTTTGAGACCCCTACTCTATCAGCCATTCCCTGGAAGTGCCCAAAATGCCCCAAGAGCTTCCTATTCCTAGCGAATTACCACTTTTGCTCCCTTTCACAAAACAGTATGGTACCTATGGTTGTGAAAGTTTTATTTTCATTCATACACAACCTTGGTGGAATCCATGATCGAGGAAAAACAGAAAAAATGCACAGGTTCAGGGACTACAGATTAAAGTTCAGGAACTGGTGACTGTCAAAGATGAACAAGCAGCAAATAAATATCATAGAGGCAGGGAAAATAGCTTCATCTCCAAGAAACACATGGCATTTTGCACCTTCTATTCCAGATGTGCATTCCCGCATCTGTGGGTGCCTGGCCAGATACCACAATCACTGCTCTAATTACTAAAATCCAGAATAATACTTCTTGTAAGTTGTCCTGGTAGAATGTTATTAGCTGTCTGATTAGCCTTTTAGGGTGGATTGTTTTGTGGATTTTTTCACTTAAGGGAAGAACGCTATTTCCAAAGACCTAAGAGATAAGCTGAATAATATCGGAGCCAGGATGCACATTTCAGCCAACAGAAGCAAAGAATAAAATATAAAGATTCAAACTTAAGTGAACTATGGACAGTTTAAACAGTATGATTAGTATTCTGATAAAGTATTAAGTACCCTTAATTTCTCTGTATATAAATTCTATTCAATAAGGCATAACAAGCAGTAGGATAACACTGAATTATATACATTTAAACACGTAATTTCTTAGTGCTGTGTATCAGGACACATTCTATTGTGATTATGAAATATTTCAAATAGCTATACCTAACATGCATATGAGAGAAATATGCATAACAAGATAGCCCATAAAATGTAAGGTGAAACCTTTCCAACAGGTAGAAGAATTGCACTGCATTGTATCTGCGATGCCATTGTCTCATAACCAAACTGCTTAATACGATTTGAGATGTTTAAGCTAATGTGCATTCCACTCCTTTCACCCCTGCTACTTTTCCTTTCTGATGTAGGTTTAGACACAGTGTTTGGTGCAGTACATTCTCCTAAACTTCCCTGGTTCCTTGAAGTTTTGGAAAAAAAAATACCACCAGAAACATGACAAACATGTCCTTTTTTTAAAATTAGAAGTGGAAACCACAAGTCAGCTTAGATATAATTCAAGTTTGGAAACATGTCAATAAAAAAACAAAAGCTCTTTTTCTCTCCATCATCTGGTATATTTCGGTATAAAACTCTTAAGTCTTTATTCTCTTTGTAGTGTGCTTCAAAGATTGTATTTTGGATTAAGCTCATAAGAAAATACATACTGTACTCTTTCATGGAAAATCTTTTAGCAGACATTATCACTTTCTCATTATCTTAGTTAACAATACACATTTAGGTCAAATATTTTGTGTGTGCATGTTTCACTCTTCATTTTATATTGCCAGTTAAAAGTTCGTCAGCTAATGAAGCTGAGATATAAAGGGTACAATTGTTTTCCTCCTTGTCCATGTTTTTCTCCTTCCATGCTCTTATTTTCATTTTGATTATTATTTAGCTTAGCAGAACTGCAGACTGACAGAGTGTTTCATAAATATCTCCCTCCTCTCGTCATTACTGAAGGGCCATTTGGAGAGATGAACTTTCAGTCAAGACTTTAATGTGCCACTGTCCCTTTCCTCCATGCTTCTTAGAAATTCTTCCTTTCAGCCATTTAACAGGGGCAGCATCAAAGTATTGCCTGGGCAAAGTAGATCAAAACTGCTATTTAGAAAACTTGCATCTGAAAGTAGCAATCTCATAAACTGAAAACAGGTGCTAGAAACCTATTTAAATATTGGCTGCAGAACTGCCAGAATGGAAGTCAGATCCTGACAGGAAAGCACAAATTTATCTTCAGATAGCTGGCCCTTAAATGCCTTACATTATTGTGTAGGCAAAATGGCAGGAGCTGCCTGTGGTGGCATGGCCACTGTGTGTTGAATCTGATAGTTCTAGTTAACAGCACAGTTTAACGTAATTCTGTGGCTGTCAGAAAAGGTTAATGCAGATACCCAAGGAAACAGTTATGGGGAATATAAGCACTCAACAAAATTCTGAGAGGAGAAAAGAAAAATCCTGAATAAGTCTAGGTGAAGAGAAAAATGAAAGTGCTAAAAAGTAGGAAGGGCTAAATAGTAAAGAAAGAGATGCAATATAGCTTTGATCTATTGACTTTAGAAAATTTCTACTAGTGGAGGAGACTGTCAGAGGGAAGGCATGTCAGAAGAGGTTGACCTCTACCAAACAACTTCATTTGATAGTTACTGGAGAATATCCCTTGACTTGTCTGCATCACCAATAGCCCAAGGATTCCTATAACTACCTTCTACCAGGACAAGGCAGAGGTGTTTTATCAAGTTTAAAGACTTTATTTAAAGTTTGATTTCCCTTTGCATAGCACAGGTCTTAGAAAAGATAAAAGGAATACAGGGGCATATCTGGAAAGTGAATCAGAATATGGAAAGACCACTTGGCACTTAATGGTATACATATGTACTTTTGATACTTAATGCATGTCAGCTACCTACTTCACACCTGAAGTCATCTGTTCTTCTCAGAAATTTGTATTAGTGTCTTAAGAAATAACTACTAGAATAATATCAGACTAGCTTCTATAATTTTGGGAAGGAGCATTAAGACTTAATGGAAAAATATACTGAGAAAGGTTGTGGCAGTTTGAAGAAGTGTATTAGAAATAAAATAATTCTGTGAAGACAATATTAAAATAAGGAAAGAACTAGACCCACAGCTATCAAACCCCATACAAGATAAAAAAAAATTGGCATGGTGCCTAAGTTTACAGCAAGGCAGAGAGAGTTTTTTGCTAGCAACCCCACCACAGTTAACGTAGCATAGCTTTCACCTGAAATATAAGATACCGATCAGAAGAAACTATGACAGTTATTTATCAGAGAGATTTCACTATCAGGGGATGTATCAGAAATGTTGGCACTATGCACAAAAGATGGCATTGTCACTGTCTATTCTCTGTTTTTCATGTAGATAAACTGGAATGGTGGTTTGTAGAACATTTTGGCTGTGTTGATTTAAGCTTCAGAGTTTACCACCACATACTTTTAGTTGTGCAGTCTCCCTAATTATGGGGATGTTCATGCAATTCATGACAATTTTTTTCTGGGGTTAGTTGTAGCTTGGTTTAAGTCAGGTCAGTGCCTTGATCTTGGCTTAACAGGTGTTCCAGCCAGCTAGAGGGCCCACACAAGAGGCATATAAAGAAGCTTCAGCAGACAGGAATAACATATGCCAAAAATGTCCTTTAAAAAGATCATCCCCTGGCAGTGAGTGGCATATACCCAAAAGGAAACACTAAGTGCATGTGTGTTTTTCCAGTCTTGCTGTTACAATCAGATGTCAGCAACAGTTTCCAAACACAGGATTCTCCAGCTAAGAGCTCAGCTGAGATGTTAGTGATGCATCAAGCCTGTGGACAGCAGCAGTGCAGTTTGAGACAGCCCGTCCCACTGACCACCAGTTTTCACCTTTTTGTGTTATACTGCCATGGCTGCTTGTATAGCTGTAACGACGAAGCAGATTGGGAGGCTGATCCAGTGAGAAAAAAACAAATGAGAAGGAAAGAAGATTTCACGTACATCATCTTCCAGAACACAGCAGTGTCAGCACAATAGGTGTTAAGAATGGTATAACAGTCCATAACTAATAGATGCACCTTCAGATTTCAATAATGATTCAGAAAAACGTACAAAATTATAGCCTTCTTACTTTGTAGGTATCATAGAATGGCCTAAGTTGGTAGGGACCTTAGAGATCATCTAATCCAACCTCAATGTCATGGGCAGGGACACCTCTCAACTAGATCAGGCACCTCTCAACTAGATCGGGTATTCTACTTTCCTACCTGTTGTTTCCTGAGCTCCAGAAATACCTAGTTATAGAATAAAGAACACATTAACCTTCCAAACTCTCACCTAGACTTCATTAAAAAAAAACAAACCAAAAACCCACAAAAAGCCATTCTGACATTGTTTACAATATCTTACATGGGAATACTTGGCCTCTTCCCATGAGAACATCAATTAAGTACAAATAAAATGCATACAGTAAGATGGTTTTCCATGATCAATTTAAATCACAATAGATTGAGAAAGCACTTGTAGATTATCCATAATGTAAAACTGTATGGGATTTTATTACGAAAAACATTTTCTGTAGTCGGGAAAGAAAGTTTAGAGCGTGCAGCTCCTGGAACTATCAATCCTCAGTTCCTTCAGCTATGACATTTCCATGAAAGATTTGCATTTTGTAGCCAACACCAGGCTGGCATGGAGACTGACAGATAATCTAAGTCCATGGCTGAAAGAGGAACTGAGCCAGCAGGCACTGCTGAGGCCAGTCTGTGATTCTATGATCTTGCCTGGTTGCTGTAGGACCTGGCTGGATGCCTAGCACAGCTTTACCCTGTAAAGGAGGCCCTGGAGAAATAATTCCATCTGAATTGCTTCCCAGGGCGCCACTCTTCTCTGGAAGATTTTGGTATGCAATTCCTGGGGGCTGAAATTATAGCCACCCTTGCTTTACACTATTCAAAACATTCTGCATTTATAACACCAAGTTAGCATGTAAGGGTTAAAGCAAGAAGAAAAACATATGAAGTTTTGCTCTGTAAGAAAAGTCTTTGGTGCCCCCTTGTGATAAAATATTTTTATCAACATAGAGTCATAGAATTGTCAGGGTTGGAAGGGACCTTAAAGATGATCTAGTTCCAACCCCCCTGCCATGGGCAGGGACATCTCCCACTAGATCACACTTTTGAAATCAAGGCTTATTTCCAGTGCGAAAAATAGTTCAATCCTTAAGATAGTTTCACATCTAAGTTAGTTAATTGAGCAAAGCATTTCAAGAGTTAGTTTATGTTCTCGTCATCCATTCTGTGTTGTGTGACATTCCCCCTGGGTGACTCTATGACAATTAGCCAAGGAAAAAGTCCAGAACAGGAATTTAAACAGTGCATCACTGAGCATTTCAGTTTGGAGCAGAAAACAGGACCCATATCCTGTCCTTTACAAAAAAGTCATACTCCTTCTTACTATGTCCATTTGGGATAGAGAGTCTTGGAACAACAGCAAGAATGGAGAAAAACTGCATCCCGGTAATAGTTTTTGTGTACCACAAAGTACACAATGGGAACGGGATAAAGGAAAACTGAATCTGTGTCACGAGTTAGGGCTGGGCCATCCACTAAACGTGGGCAGCCCTAACTCGCAACAACTTGAAATTCCAGTATTTCACGAGGATGCTTCTTTTGTACAACTTTTTTCCAAAGACAGGAGAATATTCTCAGTGAAACCAAAACTTTTGTTTAAAAGCCAAAGATGTTGCTATTGCATCTCATCTATCAAAATACACACCGGGAAAATGTGATTAATTCATACAAAATGAAAACTTCCATTTTGTATTCCAATGGTCTACGTCTAGGGAATACATTGTACACTGGTGAGGTTGCACTTCGAATCCTGTGTTCAGTTTTTGGACCCCTCCCTACAAGAAAGACATTTTGGTGCTGGAGTGTGTCCAAAAAAGGGCAACGAAGCGGGTTAAGGCTCTAGAGTACAAGTCTTATGAGAAGTAACTGAGGGAACCAGGACTGCCTAGCCTAGAGAAAAGGCAGTTCAGGGGAGACCTTATCACTCTCTATAACTACATGAAAGGGGGTCAGTCTCTGCTCCTGTGTAACATGTGATAGGACAAGAGGAAACAGTCTCAAGTTGCACCAGGGGAGGTTTAAATTAGATATTAGGAAAAATTTCTTCACAGAAGGGTTTTTCAAGCACTGGAACAGGCTGCCCAGGGAAGTGGTGGAGTCATCATCTCTGGAGGTATTTAAAAGATGTGTAGATGAGGTGCTTGGGGACATGGTTTAGTGGTGGAACTGGCATTGATGGGTTAATGATTCAAGTTGATGTTAAAGTTCTTTTCTAACTGTGGCAGGTGCATGGTAGCCAATGGGAGGGCGAGATGGCTTTCATTGACCACAGCTCAAATTCAACTGAGCTTTAAAACAGGGTCCTGCTGGCATGGGCGTTTGGAGCAGCAGGTCCTGCAGTTGGGGTACAGCCTCCCGCTTGGTTTGGGAGACCGGCCAAGGTGACTCCTCAAGGTTGAGAGTCCTCATCTTTGTACAGGTGAGTGTATTTATGATTCGGATCACTATTCTTTGTTAAGCATTAGGTATAGTGCAGTAGCCGCTCTTCTCAACCGATACCAGAACTTGTAAATTTGGGAGAGCTATCATTTCTTAAATAAATTCAATTTTAATTACGTGTGTGGATTTTACTGAGAATGGGTGCACTCCTCACACTAACCTAAATGATTTTGTGATTCTTCATATAGGCTAGGTACTGAACTACTGAGTCCTGACAAAAACTCTTGTGGGAAATGTGTTCCTCAGGCCTCAAGTAATGTATTACACCCAATTTAGCAATTTAGGGAACTTCAGCATCTGCTCAGGAAACATGAGATTGGAGTCCTTTCAGGCAACAGCAGCACTTTAGCAAAAAATGGTATCATCCTCATGTCGAAAACCACTGCCTAACTGCTGATTAATTCTGCAATAACCTTGCAGCTCCAAATGGTAACTTCTGGCAAGTGTTACTATGTTTATCTAGGGTACTATTGCTTCCCAGCCAGCTGTCCCCCTCTTCTGGCAGAAGTCACTATCCTTCTACTGTTTCAGCTGGTTCTAGTCATGATACAATGTCTAAGTTTAAAAATCTTACAGAAATAGGTTTTTCACTAAGATTCAGGACTGAAAAGAAGCAGCTGAAATACAAGCATAGTTTCCACATCCCATTTGTCGGAGATTGAAGGTGCCTACGGAATTAAGACACAACCCTTGCAGAAGTGTTTTCAGAATGACCTTGAACGAAGAAGGGAAAAATTAGGGCTTTTAACACATGAACTCCAATCTCCAAGTCAGAGATCTATTTTCACGTGAAGCTTCCAGTATTTGACAGTATTGATGAGCTCATTCAGAATGCCATGCTATCTGTATTTTCAGCTGAAGAATTGGTTTCTTTACTACTCATCATTTAGTGATCATCTCAAGAAGGCCTTACTAGCATTTAGGCTTCCAACAAGTTTGGGCAGGTTCTAACACAGTACGGAAGCTTGTCAAACTTAAGAGGGGGAAAAAAAAAAAAAGAGGTATTTTTGTAATGAGAATTTCAACTAATCAGAGTTCAGAAAGTCAGAAAGTAAAAGCAACCTTTGTTTTTGCTTAACTAAAAATAAACACATCATTCCCAAACAGCAGCCAGTTTGTTGAGGC
This sequence comes from Apaloderma vittatum, assembly GCF_000703405.1. Taxonomy (NCBI): domain Eukaryota; kingdom Metazoa; phylum Chordata; class Aves; order Trogoniformes; family Trogonidae; genus Apaloderma; species Apaloderma vittatum. The sequence continues at coordinate 86,505 of NW_009705206.1, forward strand.
ATCTGACAAGTGATAACAGAACCTGCTACATGTTATGCATCAAAAAATCCTGTAAGATTCACTGCAGATAAAGAACTTGCATTTGTAAAAACACAACATAATCACAACAAATACAAAATCACCACAAGACTGAAATAGAGAAAGAAAAAAGTCTGAAGCTTAATAGTATAGAGTATAAGGTGACACACTTAAGATTCAATAACGAATTATAAGAAAAATTTGGATCTTTTCAAAATTTGTGAGAAGTACGTGAGAGTACTAGACCTAGTAACTAAACTGCAGGTGTGTGGAAGACATATAAAAGAAACATCAATTTTTGACCAATGCATGATAGGTATTTCTGGTAGACAAGAGTCCTAATATTATTTGATGTCAGGAGAAGGTTTAACCTGGAACACTGGTTGCATTGATTCAAATAATAAATTCCAATGGAAACAGTGAAATCATTAAGACAATCCAAGAAGCAGAGGTCATATCTAAGAGATGAGACTAAGTTCAGAGTTTTTCGTCAAGGAAATATAGAGTGAGGGGTATTTATACTACACAGTCATAACATCAGAGGGAGTAATCTAAGGGAATAGATGTACAGAATAGCTATTTTAATAGCAATGCTAGAAAAAGAAAAAAAAAGGTACCTGGTTGAGTGAATAGTAAAGCAATCTGAAATAGGTCTCCAAAATGAAGGTCATGAGACTATTCTACCCAGTGTTAGAGAACTTGATGAGTTGACATAAGAGCTTAGCACTAGCCTCCAGTAGCCCCCTTCTAATCTGAATTTCTTCATATGCCTATGAAAACAGGAAGAAAAGGAATTACTTCTTGTATTAAAGTTAACCTACATGGCCTAAGTTGCCTAAGGAGAATAACTGATATATAGAGTAGGAAAATAATCTGACAGATGTTGATGAGCTTCTTGAGTTAATATTTTTTTAAATAATTTTTTGCTAGTTAGTGATAGAACCTACATGCTAACTATTCAAAAGATTTATAACAATTTTTTGCCTGAGCTCTTCCATACTTTTCACCAAGGAAAGAATGATCAGAGACTTAAGTAATTTCAATTTCCTTCTCATGAACCACTTGAGGTTTATGGTTGCTGCTCCAGAAAAAAAAGATTTATGAAGTACGATTCTTGCAGCAACATCTGTCAGCAGCAAAAGGTTAGTTCTAAGAATTCCTTTTCAGAATTTAAACCGATAGCTCTGGCTCAAACCATCACTTTCAGAAAACTAAACATATTCCCTGGGCATCCTTTGTATGCAATATCACTCCTTCCACTATAGATCATGCCTGTCTGAAGGGAAATAAGGATTGCAGAAATAATGTTTTCAGCAGCAAATTAACCCAATACTATCCTGAATGTTAATTTTAATCTCATTAACCTTACCTTCCAGAGTGAAAGACAATTCACTCCTCCCTTACCAACAATCTGTTGCCAACTGTAAGAAAAATTCTTGAGCTGGAGAATAATGGGCAGGAAATTTTAGGAAACGCTTTACTATTGTCATTTCTACCCAAGGACTACTTTTGCATCCTTCTCTTACAGAATCAC
>NW_009705207.1:0-12378 GCF_000703405.1 Apaloderma vittatum
CCTCAAACCAACCAACCTCGCTGCTCCTTCCCCCCCACCTGCACACGCCCTCCCCAATTTTTTTTTTGGGGGACACACATACACACCCAAAACTGAGCAGGATAAGGAGGGGATCTCTTACAGCTTCCCCCCAGGGCAGGGCAGAGGGGGGGGCCTGCCGGCGCCTGTCCCCCCGCCACACTCAAGTAAGCGCCCACCCCTCCACCCCAATATTTTAGGGGTGTTGTCTCCCCCATTTTCACCTAATTCTTTTTACTTTGTGAATTCCTTCACAACCTTGCTAGGGGAATCCGCCCTCGTTTGTTTTTCTCCAGAACCGCTTTCCCATTTCTACACGGGTTTTTATTTGGTTTCCCTTCCGATCTTCGATCTTCGTAACCTGCAGCTTTCCGTTTGCAGCGCTGTGGGGAGCGTTGTACTACTGTAAATGTTACGGTTGCGGTTTTCAAAGGGAAAGGTCGTGAAAACGACAAAACATCTACACATAGATAAGCGGGCGCCTCTTTATTGCAGCACTGGGAAGCAGTGAAACTGCACAACGCTTTGGATATATCACAAAAATTCAGCCTATTTATACACGTTTTATGCAAAATTATGATCTCCAACATATTTGTACATAAACATGCACACAATGTCTGCTATTAATTGTGACCTTTATAAGGATTGGTTCAGCCCCTGTTAATATTCATATATCTTATTTCCACACAATCATTGGTTGTCGCGGTGAGACCAGAGTTGGTCACAAAACCTGCAGAAGATAGGGAGGCGTGCCCACGCAAATGGTTCTGTCTAAATGAAATATGGTAGGGTCATTAAGGTGCAGTTGCGGGGCTACAGATCGGGCTTTGCTAAGTACAAAACACTCTCCCTGCCAGTTTTGCAACTTGTACCAGCTCTAGCTCTGGCCGTTTTCATAAGGCCTGCATCTGTGATTTCTTAGCATAAGTGAGGGTTTGTATATTTCTTCTCCTTATAAACAAACTAATTTAATTCAGATAGCGATTAGTGTTCATTAAGCAATTAGCTCTTTAAAATTTAAAATGGATTTCAACATGAATACTATCACAAGGCCCAAGGTGATCGAAAATTCAGAGAGTTGCTGAAGGCGTGTGAAATTTGGGAGGCGAGATGTTGCTTGGTGCCACAATCTCTCAAATCCCCGGGAGGTAGTACCACTACTTACCTCATAGAGGCTTTTGATGCTTTCTCATATATTGTCTAACCCATCTTCAATTCTCCCACTTAGATCTACATACGTACATGAGCTTCGATCAATAACTACGCACGCTCCTTCTCCTTTTGCTGTTAATAACTCTGATGCCGGTCCGTAAAATCTCTTTGGATAACAAATTTATCTCTTTGTGGAGGCTGCTAATAGTGTCTGCGGTCAAGCAGACCGTTTCCTCTAAGGTTGCCAAAATGTTTACAATCACTCACTCGGAGAAGCTCCTAAAAAAGGGATTAGCCAATGTACAAAACTACAATGTATTTTTAAAACATCTGTTCAGGCTAAAAAAGGTGGAGTTCCCTAAACTTTGTAATTTAAATTGATGTCCCTTGCTGGAGTTAGCAAATTGCTGACAACCCTTCCTAGAAGAGCTATTAAAAAACAATTCCGACCTCCTAAACTTGCAGGAAATCCATAGGATGGTACATGCACCCGGCAATTTTCTGTATTTGTGGCATTTGCTAACATTTGGATTATCCCATAGAGAACAAGCTCTTCCCGAGAGTCAAAAATATTTGCGACGGTTACCGCAAAGAGAATGCAGAATTGCATTAGCCTTTAATGTCTGTAATTTTAACTTTAAAGGGCCCATAGACTCTGAAGTCCACCGCTTATCTAGAGCTTTCTTTGCTGGAACGTAATGGATCTGAACAGTTCACTCTGCCATCTCGATTGTGGCGAAGGCAGTTGATAGCATCCATTAGGAACCTGATGTGTAGAGAAGAGACTCCACAATTGATTAGACTGTAACTATATTTATTCCACGGTGGGCAGCACGGGGATATCCCACCAAAGTTGAGTGCGCCTCAACGCGGTGTTCACCTTAGATATATATGATAAGATGTTATGTATTCATAGAGTTACACGATATGGCTATACATACGCATAAGCTGTCCTGCCTCGTATTAAAATGAGTTCTACCACGTCATTTACATAAAGTCTTCGCAACTGCGCTTGACGGTGCCTCCTGGTGGTGGTCGTTGAGGGTCATGTGGACGAAGGCTCGTTGTCTTCTTCATTGTGTACTTTTCACCTTTGGTTCTGCCATGGACTCGATCATCTTTGAGCTTCCGTCCAAACAGCAGAGCTGGTATCAGCTGGTCTATAACTGCATCAAGGGATTTCTACAATGCTTGACTACTGCTAAAGAATAGCTGACAATCTAGGTAATTAATCAATAGCATTGCCTTTGCTTGAATGCAATCATCTGCTAATTTTCCTATAATCCTCCTTTCAGACCCGTTGCGCTTCTAGTGAGTTACCTGAAAGAATCTTACCGTAACCCGAATCTCCGCTGCTAAACGCGTGGATTGAGTAATCTGGTCTCTTAGCCCTGCTTCTAAGAATGCTCTTATTTATCACCCCTAGCTGTTTTCTTAAAGATATTACATAGTTCCACAAATAACAATGCACGATCGGACCCAAATCCTCCCGCTTGAACATTATCTGATACAGTCTCCCAGATAATATCTCAAAAAGGCTCAAGTTTTGCTCGGCTCCGGGCTTCACTCTTATGCTTAATAATGTTTCGAGCAATGCCCGATACAGATGCGAATGCGCTTCCAAACATACATTGGCTATGTGCTGCTTTATTGTACGGTTCATCCTTTCCACGCGTCCGCTAGCTTGCGATCTCTGATGAGTATGCAGTCAACAATCAAGTCTTGGTAGGGTACTCGTTTATTGTACTGTCTGTTTGCAAAACCGAGCCCCCCTATCCGATGAAATAAATGTAAGCGTTCCGATTTGAGGCATAATTTCTTTTAGCAATACCATGGGGATTTCCTCCAGCCGTGAAGCTGCAAAGTCTGACCCTGCACCCCACGACTGCCTGTGCTCTTGCTCCTCAGCTTTGCCCCCACCCCCCCAGTTCTGCTACCTGTTCCCACCTCATAACCTGAACTGTCATTTTCAGGCACTTCTGCTTGTATTCACAGCAGTTCTGTTCTATTAGAGTGCATTTCTGGTTTACTTCTAGCATTTAACAGCCACTTCTGTTTTCTTTTAAAAAAGGATGAACGCGAAGAGCCAATGCCTTGGTCTTTATATCGTATTGACACGCGGAAAAGACTCTGTAACTTGAGAAGTTATAAAGTAGGTCTGTTTTAATAAGCGTGCTGGTGCACGGGGGATCTCTCCTCCAAAGACGTGTACACCTGCATGATGCAGTTACCTTGGTTATATGCAGTGAAAGTTACATCTTGATGAGACGCCTATACATATTCATGAGCTATCCCGAAAAAGGCACTCAGTTCCGGTGGTTGGCTGCTCCTCCTCTTGATGCTTGTGCAGTGTCTCGTGGTGGTCTTGGGCAGGGGTCTTCAGGGATGAAGGCAGTAGGTCTTCCTCACAATGAACTTTTTACCTTAGGCCCAAAACTAGTTGTTCTCAGCACATTTCATAAGGTATCTTGTCCTCGAATTTCACAAGGGGCTAGATGGTCCTTGTTAGATACCCTTATCACTAGCGTTCTTGTCAATTATTTTTGTTTTATGTTTTTTTACAAGTACTACACAGCCTCCATCCTGCCAGCCTTTGTTCTTTTACAGCTGGTGCTAGACAACTCCCCCTATCTTGTGTACCACAGTACCAACTGCCACCTAACGACCCTGAGAGATTGATTCTCATGGGATGCTTCTTCTACCATTTCTCCTTCACAGCTCACGGGATGCTACTCCCCCCATCAATATTCTCTGGTTTGCCTTCAAACACAGTACAGCTGGATTAGGCAGTCCTAAAGACAATATTGAGTAGTGTAGTTGTACATATACTTCATTATTACAGTTTGTGATTTGTGCTCTTCACTACTGAAAGAAAACTATGGGCATGAGCCCACGTTAGGCTGTAGGTTGAAAGTCTGTATGACATGTCACTGATGTTTGTGCATCTAGTTATCTAGCTGGCCATTGCAAGTCACACAAATATAGTAGAAAATCAATTGTACACAGAAAGTGCACATTACTGATGAGCAGGAATAAAAGGTATTGGTCTTCAGAGAGTATTTCCACGACTGAATGATTTCTCTGGCATTTGTCCCTGAGCTAAGAAAACGTAATACAGTCATTACACACCACCAATGAAAAGCCAGTGAGGTAGCTTCTAGACCTGAAAGAAGGCCAAGTATTCTCTCCTTACGTCGCCAAGTATTTTGTTAATTATCAGTGAAGGTCAGTGTGACAGTTTGTGTAAATAGTCACATCTGCAAAATGTCTGGACCAAGGTAAAAAGCAGCATCGATGCTATAAAGTTGTCATTGGTGCCCAAATTCTTTTTCCCTCCCAACTCGTATGTGTGTCATTTGACCAAAATATAATTTTAAATTAGATATTGCTTCGCAGAACACTATGTGCACATTTTTAAATGTTTGTCTTGACAGTTACCTTTTACAAAACGAGTAGATTCCGACGACCATAGTTCAGTCTCATCAAATGCTTAGGATTTTCAAACCGAACTTCAACATCTTTTCAGAAGCTAGAGCGGGACGTTCTTTGGGCTGCTTCAAAGGACTTAGATTTTTTTTAACCAATAGCAGAAAAATGTGTAGAAACCCACTTCAAATACTCGATAGAAGAGATGTGTGTTTAGAAACCTGCTTTAGGTACTTAATAGAAGTGACTGGCAGTTGACCAATAGCTTGCCAAATGACTGAATACTTCCAGGCAAGCTGTGATTTAACTACATAATCGGACGTGACCTATTGACTGATCGTCAGCACCACAATTAAAAGATAATGATTGGCCTTTTAGAGTTCTCAGCAGAGGAAGTTTATTTATCCTATCCAGGACATTTTGGTCAGCAATAAAGCTTTTGCAGGGCACTGAGAAGAATCATCTAAAAGAGCATTATAGTGCTAGATGCATTTCTTAACTCATATTGGTCATAGCAGTTACGCATCAATACTAGGCATGCCTAACAAGGCAATATCCTTGGCCATTGCACTGCTAATGTTGTCTCCGTGGCAATATTTGTATACAAACCGAGGATATTTCTTTCCCTGTCTTTCCTTCTCTAAAATGAGGTCTCTCTCCTTCTCTGCTTCTCAACGTTTTCTGCAGGCATTTCCTAAAGTCCAGGGTACTTGAAAGGATGTTTCCTAGCCTAATGTCAGTCACCAAAATGTACTGTAACAGTCTGATCATCTCATAAGATATTCAACTAGATTTTAAACATTCTTAAATAATTTTTGTGTGTCAGCTCAGCTTACAAGCTGTGCTCTACCCTGAAGTGCCGGCCAGAATTTTTAAAGATAGGGTTTACTCTTAGAATCTTTATGTAAGCAAAGGAAGACATTATTTACAATGAGGGTGGTGAGACACTGGAACAGGCTGCTGGAGAAACTATGAATGCCCCATGATTGGAAGTATTCAAACTCAAGTTGTACAGGGCTTTGAGCAACCCAATCAAGCGAAGGATGTCTCTGCCCGTGGGGCCCTTCCGACCTGAACCGTTCTGTGAATCTATGTACCTTTGGCCCGTAGAACTTCCACCAGCATTCTTCCACTTTCTACTCCTCCACATTAACCTTTTATTTTTCAAACTCAGTGAAGGATAATTTAGGATACGGAGTATTCCTTCTGTTTCAGTGGCTCCATCTTTATCCTCCTCTAGGGAGACACAGGGAACGGTAAGCTGGTGGAGTGTAGGTGCAACTGTGGGTTCCGTTTCTTATTCTGCCACATGCTGACACAGGGAGGATGTATACGGTGTAGATTTACAGAATCATTTACGATAAGTAAGCAGGTTCTTCAGCAGAAAAAAAAAACAAAAAACATTTATTCACCCCCGAGTCACAGGGTGACTCTGTTGTGACAATCCATCTGATATAAAGAAAGGAATAGGAAAGGAAAGAATTTAAAAGAAAAAGTTAACAACATTAGGCTGTAGCCCATGAACAATTACATTGACTAATATATGTGGCCCTTTTGTTCCCAAACACCTAAAAAAAAATCTGTTATTTGAAACCAGGCAGTTCGTGTGCTCTTTTTTACAGAAAAATATGTCGGCCCATTCTCATTACTATTCTTGCTGGTGTTACGGGGTGGAGTAGCTCCAGGGCTGGGATAAAAAGGAGGCTTGTGTCACTTGGTCTGGTTTTTTACGGGCTGTACGCTATCGAGAAGAACAACGGACATATTTAGTATGACTGACACTTAGACTGGAGTGATAATGACTCGCTCCTAAACAAAATCTGAATTATACAGACATGGAAAATGGTGTAAAATAGCTGCTGTGGTGAGGAGTGTTTTAAAGAAGTCAGTAGGACAAGTAAAATGGCATAACAAGAACAAACAAGAGGTGCAGAATCATAGAATGTAAGGACAGATGCCAGAGAGTGAGTGCGGAGGGGCTAAAAAAACTACCATTTAGTTTTTACATCAGGAGCATGGTGCAGCCTGGTTGTATGCAGAAATGTACAATGATAGTATCTGGGAGGATTTACTTTCTTCACTTTTGCACAAACAAGTAGAGTGTTTGCTTCTACTGAGATACGTAAACTAAAACTTAGTCTAAGAGTTTTCTTTTAGAAAAAGAAAGGCTGCGATCATTCTTAAAACCTGGAAGGTGCTGGAGCAGAAAAAGGAAAGAAAGATACTCTGAAGGAAGTGAGAGCTGCAGGTGTTTAATTTCTGGCTTTTTAAAATGAGATTCTTTCACCAGTCACGGCTAAATTATGCTTGAAGTGGAGGCAGACTGAACAATGGATTGATTTTCTCCTCATCCCTAGCAAACATAAATTCAATGTGCAAAGCTTGCACTCCCTCACTTGCTCCTGTAGCAAAATAAACCACTTAAAATGTAAAATTTACTCACACACATGGAAGATGGCAGGGGTTGTAACTTTTTATCGGATGCAGCAGACCTTTACTTTTACACGTTTTTGCAAAGAAAGGTATGTTTTATTTTTAATTTGCCATTTACTTTTAATTTGTTTATCTTTACAAAAATGTCTAGCTTGCCTGTTTGTATACTGATCTGCAAGAGTGCTTTCATGTTTAGTAGGCTGCCTTAACATAGTTTCCTCTACAGGCATCAGTATTGTGGCAGTAGGACTGCAACTTCCATTTGATTTGATTTGATTTGATTTCTCCTGTTTTACAGGGTGAAAATGAATCCTACTTGATTGGAAAACACTGGGTTAAATTGCCTGTATCATACAAACAAACAAACAACAAAAAACTCCCAACAGATTCATGCAGTTTTAGGATAACTGAATTCTGTTGAATTGCGTTGTGCATACGATGAAAAGGTAAATCTACAGACATGATGGTTATTCCCTCATGTGAAAACAAAAAGATTTTTGTTAGTGTCTACATTAACACAAACACGAAGAAAGGAATTTAAAATCTTGTTTGCAACCTAGTGTCCTGTGACAGAGAAAGAAACAAAAATAGGAAAGAAAGGCAAAATGTATAATTACACACTTAAATTGCCCGTTTATTTGCACTCAGATGATAGTCATATAGGAAAATGCTTGTAGAAATTTTTTGCGTAAATAATTCATTTTCCACAGAATCGGAGCTAAAAATAGCAACACTTTACTATGTATTTCAAATGCAGGTATAGTTGATCAAAGGAAACTGGACCGATTATGATGATGTCATTATTTGTTTACCATTGACATCTTCAAAAGAAAAACAATTGCCTGTGACAAGCTACATGCTTAAACATGTTTTTAAATTTAACAAGGCAATTTTAGTGAGGTGGTTTATTCCCTCTTGAGTTCCTTTGAGTAACCAACTTTTGCTGTGAAAAAGTATTTGGACATTACCATACTTCGGGTGCAATGTCGGGGTCAGATCATCCAAAAAGCATGACTGGGGAATATTCCTCTACTTTCCTGAGTGTCCTACATATAAACGTACTGCACTCAGGCTGCTATCACGTGAAGGTTCAAATGGACTGCACAACGCTCTTAAAATCCTGCTACAAGTCAGGCACCTTAGTTTCCCCTGACAGAGAGTGCTTAATACCTCATAGTCATGTGCCTATCAGGATGTCTTTTACGTATAAATTAAATGCTGGCAGACAATGTGCATCTCTATTTTGTAAATGAGAGAGGATAACACCTAGATTATCGATGACCAGTGGTTCATGTTGCCATGGTTACAATGTGAGATACGATAGTTTTTCCAAGTGCCATTTTTTTCATAATGCTTTGAGGAAGGATTGCAGCTTTTACAATGTCTGATCTTGTTTTCTCTCATACATTGTAGTGTTAAGATGGCAGAATAACCATGGGAGACTGGAATTTCCTTGGAGGCATTTTAGAGGAGGTTCACATTCATTCCACTATTATTGGAAAGATTTGGCTAACAATCCTCTTCGTATTTCGAATGCTTGTCCTCGGAGTGGCAACTGAGGATGTTTGGAATGATGAACAATCAGAATTTATATGCAATACTGAGCAACCTGGTTGCAGAAACGTGTGCTATGATGAGGCCTTTCCCATTTCTCTCATAAGATACTGGGTCTTGCAAGTTATATTTGTGTCTTCCCCTTCCTTGGTGTATATGGGTCACGCCTTATACAGACTAAGAACTCTGGAAAAAGACAGGCAAAAAAAGAAAGCTCAGCTAAGAATGGAACTTGAAAGCACTGAATTAGAAATGACTGAAAATCGGAAAAGGCTGGAGAGAGAACTCCGGCAATTGGATCAGAGAAAGCTAAACAAAGCACCCCTGAGAGGCTCCTTGCTCTGCACTTACGTGATACATATTTTAACGAGATCTGCAGTAGAAGTCAGTTTTATGATTGGGCAGTATCTTCTTTATGGCTTTTATCTAGATCCCCTTTATAAATGCCAGAGAGCTCCATGTCCAAATACAGTTGACTGTTTTGTATCTAGACCAACAGAAAAGACAGTGTTCATATTATTCATGCAATCGATAGCGACTGTATCACTGCTTTTAAATATCCTAGAAATTATCCACCTAGGATTCCGAAAAATTAGAATGGGTCTCTGTGGACAGAATAAAAACAAGGATGACCCTTACAATTTCTACACAAACAAATCTAAGAAATACTCTGTGATACCCCTCTCTTCTTTGGGTATATCGACCACACCTCAAAAAACTCTTCCTTCTGCACTTAGTGGTTATACCTTTTTAGTGGAAAAGCAGACTGATGCTGCTGTCTACCCAGATCTAAATTCTTCTGCCATATTTCAATCTGTGCAAAATAACCATGCAGAAAGCAGCAACAATTACACCCATCACATTCAGGTAATTAAATCACCAAAAAAGAGGCAGGCTACAAATGCTTTAGACAGTCAGACCCAAAATACTAGCATGAATAATGAACGCTTGTTTCGGGAGCTTGGGACTGAAGCGCATGATGAGCGGAAAGAATCCGAAAAGAAGCATTTCCTTGTTGTTACTCAGAATGAAGATACAGCTTCAAGCACACGCTTGCGAAGCTTTGCTGAAATGCCTTCTCAAACTTCAGTGCAACCTGATACAACTTTTCCTGTTATCAGTTTTAAAAGACAACGTGGAATCGATTCGTCTCACAACTGCTCAGCAGTGGTTGAGAGTGCAGGAGCTTTGACAAATTCTCTTCCAAAGAACAGCAGCAGAAGACAGAGCATTTTCAGTGCAGGCAAATCCCAACCCCCTTACGATGTTGACACTCCCGACTCTACAGTGGAGGTGAGCTTAGAATCTAGACAAAGTAGAAACTGTGATAGTCCAAAGCCTTTCTCTCTGTCTAGACAACTGTCGCTGTCGAGTAATGGCAGCAGCAGACGTGCCCCCACTGATCTTCAAATATAGCGTGAGTTAACCCGCCAATCGTGTCAGTCAATGCTGAGATAATTACTGAACATTGTGAAGTAAACAAGACCTATATTTAAGACTAGCTGTATCATTCAACTTTAACCAGCTCTTTCACAGAGATAGAAAAGTTGTGTAGCCCTCTGAATATTAGCTTGGTAACTTTTAAACAGTCTCTTTATCTCTTCCTCTGTAATGAAAGGGTGGCTTAGACCTCAGTATATAAACTTCTACACTACTCTTCTGACTGAAAAGGAAAACACATTGCGTAAGTAACTCCCCATATTTGGAAAAGACGGGCATAAAAACACAGCCGATACTATTTAAATTGAATAAAAGTAGATGACAAAATTTACAGTATAACAATATAAATAGTATAAAAATTTACAGTATTACAATATATTCTACTAACCATAGGCCAAAGATGGCACTGACATTCTCGGGAGAAATTATGTATCAGTAAATATGTTTCCGCTTAATCTGACTGAGAACTTGAATGGACATTTGGTAGCTATCTAAAAGAATGCCAGACATATTCTGCCGTTTGAACTGTGTTATATACAAAAAGAACAAAACATTTGATACATGTATCACTGATTCTTTGACTCCACTGTCCACTTCTTTTTTCAGTATATCACCACTGACTCCCTTGGCAGAAAAATCACAGTGAATCTCGTATCGTATATTATTACCATTAAATACACTGTTACATTGTTTAAGCATCATGAATCACAAATGAGTCGTGAGCTTTAATTCTGAGATTTTGCATAACATTAATAAGCTAGCAATTTTTATTTTGTTTTAATCAGAAACAAGTGACTGAATTTTATTAATCAAAAATTTTGGATTTCACAAGCCAGAAGGCTTACTACAGAGAAAAAAAACCCAAAACAACAACAAAAAACCTCACATGGTAGTACCATCCTGATTTCAGTTACAACGTCAAAAAAAACCAGGTTTATCAAACTGTAAAACTATTCCTTTTCTGTATGCTAGAGTCCACCTGTCCCTGAATTTTGAAAAAAATTTAGATTCAAGAATGCTTTTGTTTAGAAGCAGCATATCCATTTATACTTTTAAAAGAGGTAATAAAACAAATAAAAGATATTCTTGTGCTTGATGCTCCAGTCCACATAGTGTAAGGCAAGTTCCATGAAACACGTTGAAATAATAAAGAAGATGAACAAAATGCTGTGTTACACTTGTAGTTGAGACTTTGATGAATGAAACACCTTTACCTGAGTCACACAGCACCAACAGGCTGTAAATACTTGGTGAGACGGTCACATCTGGGATGCATTAGTGTAGACACAGGTATTTTTTACTAGTGGATTTGACTTACTGTATATTTACTGGGAAAATAATTTGTTAGATGTAGCATTATGACATCATTAAATTCTTAATGTGTATTATCATTATGCCTATGAGCCAGACATGTTTCAGATTAACTGAAAGCTTTACATTATCAAGAAAAAAGGCAGAAAACCTAAAAGGCTCTTCTGCTTGCAACAGCAGCATTAATTTGGCCTTGTCCGCACAAGAAGTATGAATTAATACCATTAAAACTATTCACTGCAGATCTCTCTCCAGCAGCTATTATTCTCACCTCTAGTGTGACTCAATGTGTATACATCTATACACCCCTATTTAATTCTGCTTATGCTGTAAAATTTAATATTGTTTAATCTACAGGAACCTATATAAATGTATAGAGTGATTTAGCTGAGTTAATACTCTACTGTGGCTTTAATTCTGGCATTTCTTTATGTGTAAATTTCTGTAGGTGATAACTGTGCTGGTGCATTTAATGTCACTGCAATGTCTCCGTAATAAAAAGCCTAGTAGTTAATGTGCTCTGTTCCCACTGTTTAAATAATAGAAAAATCAGCATTTAGGTGCTCACATATGGGGTATGACATTTGTATTTCTGTTGGTTCAAGACAAGATACAAAAGAATTTGTTTTCCTGACGCTGACAGAGAATTCTTATCAGCTTTTTTTTTTTTGGTGTGGATTTGGGTCCAACGTTCCATTTCATGACATCACCTCGCCAACAGGAAGGCGTAACTTAATTCCAGTGAAAACTGAAGAGCAGGCAGAAGTATGAAAAGACCCTAACAACGTAGGTGCAAGATTTGCAATAAACAGATTTTATCAGATGGGAGTACCACAGTGTTTCACAAAACCGAACTGGTATGCCTGCTTCCATGTCTTAAAACAGGCTGAGGCACAAGACTTTCTTTCTGAGGCGAAGATTTCGGTGCTTCCAGCTCCACGGAGGCCCTTGGGCCGGCAAATGCACAGCTGCAGCTTGTTGCTCCTTTCTCCTCCTGTGACTTTTCAGCCCGTTCCAGTGACTGCTCAAGCCACGAGTGCGGCA
>NW_009705208.1:0-2965 GCF_000703405.1 Apaloderma vittatum
TCCCTCTCGGTTTTGCCGTCCCGATGGACAACGAAACGGAAATCTTTCGGAACTTTAGGATCATTTAATCATTCCCTGATGTGTTCCAAGCTCGGCGTAGCAATTCAGTAGCTGTTCCTGCTAAAGACCCCTGCTGAAGGGGGTTGTTTATTATTTTCAGTGTTTGCAGACCTTTAATTATTTCATTAGTATAATCAGTTTTCCCCAGTTGTGGGTTAAGCACAGCAAACGGGGGAGAACTGCCGAAGTGCAGTTATGTAAACACGTTTTGAAATTTACTGATAAGACCAAAGGTGACAGTTCTTCATCGTCTCAAGTTGTGCTAGCTGCCAGGCTTCCATTGGCCTTCGAAGGCGACGGGTCGTAAAGTTCCTGTTTGTACCTCTAAGAAACTTGCAGTTACTTCTCTAAAACTTAAAACGTGCATGTCTTCTTTAAATGTCATTTTCTCTCTGTGGCACTGTCGTTCTAAGTTACCTGATTCTGTGAGTTTTTATGAAATGTCTTCAGGCCGAATGATTTCTGGAAAGTAGTACTCTTTGCATCTTGTTGTCTCCATTCAGTCTCAGGCTTTTCTAGTATAACTGCCCACCAGTTTAACGTAATTCAATGTTTCCAAGTCCTGTGCAAGTCTTTCAGTTATAGTAAACATCCACTGAAATGTGTATTGTGAAGTGTGTGTGGGACGGAGGGTGTTGATGGTGTTTTTTTGTGGTTGTGTTTTGGTGGTGTTTATTTTTGTCAAGTAAAGGTGCCCCAAACTTTTGGTCAAGTAATGGTGCCCAAAACTGAAGTGTGGTATCCGTTTGGTAGTAATGTTTAAGCAGTAGGTAGCTGTGCTAAGATGCTTGTGTGTCTTTTGATGCAGTAGTTTTATTCTGAATTGATACCTGTGGATTCAGAATATGAGAGAGCAACCTCAATTTTCACTTGTACCAGAACCATAAATCTTACGTTAGCTATGGTGCTTGCTGAGGTTATTTCTCAGTTAAAGTGAGCAAGTGTGCGTGCATTTATTTATGAAGAAATGTCAGGTTGCTATCTTCCTCTATTACTGTTTGCCTGGCAGTTGCAGGTTTTCAGCATAGAAAACTGCATGGGGTAACTACATAGCCTCCGTAAACCCAGAGGTATATGTATAAGAAAAGGTAGTCATGGGCAAAGGAATTTTTTTAAATGTTAATTATAAGGCTTGTTTCTGCGGTTAATGTAATGCTTTTGTTTACTAATAGCTCTGAGGGTTAAATTTCAGAGCCGTAGGTGTAAGCAGACACTTGACACAGTGAAAGTTTGCTCATGCCTTTGTTTTAAATGTATGTGTGCACACATCCCCAAGAGCAATTTGTTTGCCCTCAGTAAACACAGGTGTCTTCCTCGGTCCTTTTTGGATCTTCTTACATAGAATAGTTGATGTTGAACTCTTCCTCCTTGTTTCTGCAAACTTGCCGAGTTTCCTTCCTTCCCTCTGGTCACTCCAAAAGGCTTTTTGTTGAGTTTTATATTGGTACTCGCAACAAAGAGACTCGGTAGCTGACTAAAGTTAAACCTCACATACCCTGCTACACTTTGCTTCCCAGTCTTTGTGCCATCTGGGATTTGGGAAAGTTGCGAGTTGTGTTACGTAGCAGTCAAAGATTTGAGTTAGATGTTTTTTCCCTAGTGCTTATGAAAATAATAGGTGTTTTGTATTATCCATTTCTTTACAAACAGATGACAGAGTGTCCTCAAGAATCTGGGAGGAGGGAGCAGCTTCAACCAGTGTGAAGAGGCATTTATAATTATTTTATAAATAGAATTCTAACATTGCCTTGAGTTTTGCATAAATGTAGTTTTAAATGAACACATAGTTGGAGTTAAGAGCCCTCCTCTTGGCTAGATAACTTTCCCTAAAAAATCAAAGAGATTTAATATGCAAGCATCAAGTCACAAGATATTTAAATGACTAATTAGTGTTTTGATGCACAAAAAGGAATCTATTTTGCTTCCCTTTCATCTTCTCTTTCTCCCATCCTATTCCTACAAAGAATAAATATGAAAATAGTACATCCTCATTATTACAACTGGAAACTTCAGTTGAGGAGTGATGTTCTCTAAGACTTATTGCAGGAAAACCAGCCTTGCTAAGTATATCTGTGCTCCAAAGTAGGCAGTTGAGAAGAGGGATATGGTAACTCTTTAAAGAAGTGGCGACTAAGGGCTTGTAGTGATGTTAACGAGCCGGGTGTACCCTTCTGCTTAGTAAGTCGTAACCTCAGCTAGTGGTTTTCTGTGGAGGTAAACTATAGTAAAAAGCTCTTTGGCACACAGGCAGTGGCACTTGAAGTTATCAACTGATACTGTGTTCTGACAGTTGGTTTAGCTCCCAAGTTTCTAGGGTAAACACGTGGCTGTTGCCAAGTCTGTTGCCAGATCTAAGAAACTGAAAACTAAGAGGAGACATAAGCATCTCTAGAAGAGTAAAAGCCCGCAAAATGTAACAACGCTTCTCATGCGATGCTAAACATCTCCTGCATTATCTCAGAATCCTGGATTTGAGCAAAACGCATCCAAACCGCTGTAGTTTTGGGAACCAGACAACAGACAGCTGTTAATAATATATTAATGCAGATTTTAAAAGTTCATTTTAATTCATAACTGCCTGAATAAAGATGTAGGTGGATTGGACTTGCTTATCCTTTGGGAAGGATTTTTTTTAAAGGTGTTGATTTATGTTTCAGGTTTGGGGGTTTTTTTGAGAAGGGCGTTGGTTGATTTTGTTTTAACTGGAAATTAAGATTTTAGACTCAAAGCAGAAAGCTGGAAAGCAGAGCAGAAGTAACTTTAGTTATTTGAGATAAAATGCTTTACTGAAAAAATAAGACAGACCAAAGGTTTTTGAACATGTTCATTAACTTGTGTTTTGGAAAGAAAGCATGCGTAACATTACAGGCATTCTAGAATGGAAAGGAAAACTGCACTTGTTTTC
>NW_009705208.1:2980-47980 GCF_000703405.1 Apaloderma vittatum
CCCCTTTCCCCAAAGAAAAGGAGATAAGACACCCTGCATCCCCAGCCTCTAGATTCTCTTAGATAAAAACCAGAAACTTGGGAGTTTTTTCCGGACTTCATAGATAATTTTCCACAAGGATTTTTATCTTTTAATTATTGTGAGTATAGAATTTGTATATTTTTTTTAAAGAGTTAAAAAAACCCCACAAAGTCATGTGTTTGGAGCATCTCATATGAACATTTATGAGGCCTGTTTAAAATGTCAAGAAATGTGAACTTCTTAGCTGAACCAGTGACTCAACAGAGATTAGTGTGTGAGCAGAGATACTTTTAATTAAGGACCCTAGTATATACATCAGAGACGTGAATTATCTAAGCAGGAAAACACGACTGTGTTGGTAACATTTCCATAGTTAATAACAGTCCTGTGGGCTTGGAAATTGTCATAGGCTTGAGTAGTTGTTTGGTTTTTTTGTTTTTTTTTCCTGAATGAATTTGTTACCCTGGTGTATATACTAAGATTTTGGATGTTCCGTTTCCATTTAGTCTGGTGCACATTTGAGTTTGCATGGGTTAGATACACGTTTTTGGTCAGGCGAACTTTTTCAAGCCTCAGTGTCTCTGTCCTTGGTGTTGAGTCCTGGGAGAGGGTATCAAGTGGTGAGAAGTCTTGGTGCTTTTGTGTTGCTGAGGGAGTTGGGGTTGTTCAGGCTGGAGAAGAGAAGGCTCCAGGGAGACCTTAGAGTGGCCTGCCAGTGCCTGCAGGGGCTACAGGAAAGCTGGGGAGGGGCTCTTTCCAAGGGCATGTGGTGGTAGGATGTGGGGCAATGGTTTTAAACTAGAGTGAAACGCTGGCACAGGTTGCCCAGAGAGGCTGTGGGTGCCCACTACCTGGAAGTGTTCAAGGGCAGGCTGGATGAGGCTTTGAGCAGCCTGGTGTCCCTGCCTGTGGTGGGTGGGTTGGAATTAGATGATCTTTAAGGTCCCTCTCAACTCCTTGTTCTTTGACTCTGTTACTCCTAACTGCGTCTTCGATTAACATTGTGATCTGGTGGTTATTATTTGCCTTCCTATTAACTTGGGAGTAGCAGCTTTCTTGTCCTGTTAGATTTCTGCCAGGCTGATGCACTGTGCAGAGATCTGATTTTAAGCTTCAGAGTTCAAAATTCAAGCTTGCTTTTTAATTTTAGTTAGTGGTGTTAGAAGCAAATAAAAGAATTAAGCACCCAGAGCCTGTAATTACAGGCTGTATAGCTGTTCATTCAGTTCTTACTGTTTGTGTATGTGTTACGATGTAACAGGTTGTACAGAAGGTGAAGTCTGTATGTACAGTTGCCATCTGTAAATACTGTTATACACTGTTACCAGGTGTTGGAGCAGACTGTTGAACTAGTTTAAAATGTGCTTCTGGTCTCTTTAAAACCATAGTTGTAGTTGTCTTCCCTACCTTGGCTTTTGGGATGTTTAAGAAAAGCTTCTTTGGTAAAATTTAGCTATTAGGCATAATCTGTGGATTTGTTGGTGTTTCTTTTTGTCCCCCTAATATCAGCGTGACCTGTCAGTATTTGCTAAAGGCTATAAAAGACCTGATGAGGATAACTTAATGTTCATTCAGATGCCTTGGAACACTTTAAACATACTCTTTAATACAATGTGTCTTAATTTAGCAAAGAACTACTTGGTTAATTTCCCCTGTACCCACTTTGCATAGGTTTGAGGATCACAATCCTCTCCATAAAACTCTTAAGCACAGCTGCTGTAGATCTCTTCCCAGCAATACTTACACAGAAAATATGTCTTTCTCTTCCCAAACCCATCCTGGAGGCATTGGGAAGCTGCCATATCTGGATTCTCTTGCTACTGAAACAGCTGGTTTTTACCTTATCAAGGAAAAAAAAACGTTCAGGACTGTACAGGAAGGAACCCATATGTCACCATCTAAGCTGTGATGAATTTTAAGATGTGATGTGTATAGTTGAGGGGTAAGAGTTAGTGTATCTAGAATTACATACATAAATTTCAGTAAACGTCCTATTTTCTGCTAATTAAACAACTGCATGCTTGGTGTCTAAATACTCTTGGAATAACCACTGCCTTGCTGATGCATGAGTCACTGATAGCGTCTTGTAGGGGAAATCAGAATTACGTGAATGTAAAATCGTAAAAGATACTGTAACTGAATCATCAGTTTCAAGTCTGGATTTATTTTTTTTTTCCTTAGAGTGCAGTCAGGAAAGTCCCTATAAAGTTAGTAGCTTGCTAACAGATGAGAATTTGCATGTTTGATAGGAGGGGAACAGAGATAAAGGGATTGTTGCAGTTTTGTCTAAAGCGACAGTCTGCAAACAGCTTGGTTCAGAGCTGGAAGAGATTTTTCTGTGAGGTTATATAATGTCTTTAATTTTACCTTTTAGCTTGGTGTTGAGCTTAGTAACTTATGTCAGATGTACCTGTGTGAAAAAGATCTGAGATCTGGAGCCAGAGAATTTTGAGGGAAAAAAACTCATGATAGCTCACCTCAAGCAAATTTCAAGCATAAGCAAACTCCCATATGATGTCAAAATATTCAGATGATGAAAAGTGTTTTTCTTTGCCCTCCACCCAGTGCCTAGTTCCCAGCTATTTAGTAGTAGTGGGAGCATACTGGATATTTCACCTTCAGCTACGCCAAAACTTTCTGTTCTGTTGTGTTCTAGGTTGGAAGGTACTCTGTGTGCCTGAACATATATGCAAATTAAGAAGTCAGGCTGATAGAATGAGCTTCTGTAGTGAGCAGTTCATGCACTGTCTCCAACTACCTGAACAGATTGGTCAGTTCAGTGGTATGAAGCCCACTTGCACCCGCTGTTTTCTGTTAGAAGTTAGAGGATTAGTGGTGACATTCTCTTACAGATCGGCGGAATTTGAGGCGAAATGAGATTGTCCATCCCAATTTGAAATCAGAAAAAGCAAAACTTACCAAGTTCCTCTAGGAACAAGGAATATAGATTGCACTTACGGGATTTGACAACCTCCTGAAAGCTAGCAGTTCTGTGTAAAAATTAAGGAATTGTGGTATGTGGCCTGTTGTTACGCCTTGAAGAAGTCAGGCACTCACTTGATGTTGTGAGCAGTAGTTTGATAATGTGATGTTAGTTCTATATATGGTGTTGGTTAAACATGCAGTAATGGTGAAAGTACACGTGTACCAGGTGTTCGTGCTGGGCCAGCCACTAAACAAATGACAGATGCTCTCTAGCATCCCTTACCTATTGGAAAAGAAAACTAGAACAGCTTTAATACTAAGAGTACTAATAAGGAAATAATGAAATATATAGAGATTTGTACAGACCTGATACTGAACCGAACCCTTCCGCCCATGATAGCTGCAGAGCAGGCAGGCACTGGGGAAGTCCCAGGCTTAGCAGCAGAGGGGAACTAGACAAGTGAGCTGGATTCAGCAGCCTGGGGGGTTGGGATCAAGGGCAGAAGAAGGGATGGAGTCCTTCTCGGATGCTGGCCATTGAGGAAGAGGGCTTAACCCCTGTGATCCCCTAGCTTTATACTGAATATGACATAGATGGAATAAAGTACTTTTGGTCAGTTTTGAGTCACCTGTCCTGTCTGTGACTTTCTATTTCCTTGTGACCTTTTTACTTCCCAGCACCCACATGTGTTATACAGCATTACCCAAGATTTAGCAGTGACCTTGGCCACTATAGGAGCGAGTATAAGCAAGAGCCCTTCTGCATACCAACCCTTGTTACTAACTGTAAATATCAGAGGATATCAATCACTTCTAGTAGCAGACACCGACTGAAAAAAAAATGCTGTTGACTTCAGAAAGTTCTGTATCTTAGAAGAGACTGAGCTGAAAAGTAAAATCACTGAAAAGAATTACTTCTGTTTTAGCTTGAACTAGGACATGTCATACTGTAGTGTTGAAAATAGTCAAGCTTTCAGAAAGTACAAGAAGAGGTTGGTGGATCATCAGTGCCTTATGCAGGTCAGGGGCTTCCCCAGGAGGTCCAAATTGTGGTTCAAAATAATGGAGAGTATGAATTAGCAAACTTAGCTTGGAAGAATGTCAAGTTAGGACATTTGTGTTCTAGGTGGATGATGTTAATTTTATAATTTGTTTATGATCTATACAAGTTATGTATGTTTATAAAAGCAATTTGATTCCTCTGAAAAATGTTGTTCCAGAAAAGCTAAATGTTGACCAGTCTTGGGAATGAGTTTATGTATGCATACTCAATTTATTTTTAGCCTTTTCTTGATTTCCCAGTAGTTGCACAAAGAGAAGGCGTGTAACAGCAGTGGCCTTGTGCTTAGCTGAGTTAACTACAATGTGACCAATTGTTCATGTTCAGACTTTGGATAAAAGAGGTTAGTCTTGGTACTCTTATTTACAATGACGTTGATTAACCATTGGAAGAGATTAAAAATTTCTCTCTTTACATTGAGATGAGGGGGGGGAAATCACAAAGGTCACTTTAATAGTAATATTCTGAAGAGCAGAAGAAGGAACACAACTGACAGGGTTTGGGAGTTAGAGAAGCTTATGTTGGGGTAAACTATACGTCATTTTAAGGCCAGGTTTCTAGGGAAAGACTTTACCTCCTGAAAATTTTCATAGCCTGTCTTAAGAAGGAGCCCCATAAGCTTTTCTTTTTGTTTGTTTTTCTATTTTTAAGATCTATCGTATAATGGATTTTCAACAAAGAATTTTGCATTAATTGTATACAGTAAAATATTAATAACATGGGTAATGAGAAGGGGTAATAATTTAGTAACCTTAATGTTTGAGGATCAGGGTGACATGGTTTTGTTCTTCTTTTTCACTTTAATAGCTATAATCCTGTGTTTTATTCCAGTAAAACTGAAGTAGTTTGCAGAAACCTGCCTAATAGTAATTTCAGCTACAAAAAAAGAGCAGTGTGGCAAGTCCTGAAGTGTGCTAATACTTTCTTTGAGTAGACCACTTTGCTTGTTGCTGTCTTGGTAATTATGCCCTAATTATATGATTGTGTTCCTCAGAAATGTATATGCAATTAATTAAATTTCTAAAGGGTATTCAGGGTGAGTTTTGAATAACTATAAGTTAATACATTACTTTTCCAAGCCTTTCTTTTAGAGGAATGTATGTTGGGGAATGGGGAGAATCTACTCTGCTAGAACAGAATACTGTAATTTGCAGGCCTTGGGTATATGTATACTTCTTCTTTTTCCACTTCATTTCTACTTTCTACTTTGTAAGAGGAAAAGCTTTTATGTCAAGGAATACAGCAAATGACTAGTGCCTCTGGATAAAAATGCCAGCTACTGCTTTTGTATCTATATATCCTCTTGCTGTTTAATGAGCCTTTACGTATGCTCTGCTCTCCCTTCCACCAGTATGCGTGTATTGCTGTGTATTCAGCTGTATGTGCATTCAAGGACTCACCCTGTTCTGGGAGGATCTTTCTGACTAAATGAATAGATGAAGATGAATTGCATGAATTGAGGATGGAATAGAAGTTTTGAAAACTCCTGGTCTGTCAGTTTCATCAGGCACAGGTAGTCTGAGAGAGAGAGGAAACTGTCCTCTCCAGATTCAAGTGCCACTCTTAGAGATTTATTTGCTTTATGTTTAATCAGGAGTTAAGAAATTCATGCTTTTTTGAATTGGAAGCTTTCAAGAGGGTGTCGCTGGAAAGGATTGCCTTCCAATATTTGTCTACGTTTGTATCTTTATACCAATTTCATGACTTCAAGGTTGTTCGTTCCTAGTTGTAAATGGAAATTAATTAGAGATCTTGTGACTTGCCTGGAAGATGTAACAAACTTACATTCGAGGAGAGAGAGACTTTGTGGCAAAGGCTGCCCTATATATGCCTTTCATGCCATTGTTGATTCGTTATAATTTAAGGGGTGTAGTAGAATAGACAGACTACAGTAGACTGTTTCAGTTGGAAAGGACTTACTGTGATCGTGTAGTCTGACTGTCTGACTTAACTCGGTTATTCCTGAATCAAGCATTTTATTAACAACATTGTCCAAATGCCTCTTAAACACTGACAAGCCTGAGACATTGACTGCCTCTCTAGGAAGTATTGACCTCTCTAGGAAGTGTTTGACCACTCTCTTGGTAAAGAAGTCTGAGTCTTCAGATTGGTCATTGGTGAGATGTCCAACTCAAAGCATGGCTGCTAGGAAAGCATTGGCATGGGAAGTTAATTCTACACAGGCTTCTGTTTCTAGATTTTCCTTTTCAAAACTCAAGGATTTTGTGCAAGGCTCTGTTGTTAAAAAAGTGTAATGATTGTGAGTTTAAGATGTAAAACTTGTTTTGGAGAGGAAAGAAGGGTGCAAGTTGCTCAACCAGACTCATTTTGTTCTATAGTGGGTCTCACCCAAATTGCCTTTCTTGGCATCGATATGGAAACACTTGGCATAACTTGATTTGTTTACTCTTCTGTCTGTGCCCTGATCATTCCCCATGTTTATCTACATAGCATGTGACATCTTTTCTTCCAGGCATTTCCCAAGGTTTCATTATTTGAAATGTCCTGTTCTCTTGTGTTTTTAAATTCTTTAGCTTTGCTCTCCTTCTTCAATTTCTTTAAACACTAGTGGTAAAATTGTATTATAGTTTCCCCTATGCCTTTATGTTTTTGCTTAAGAAATGGAGCTTTTAACTGTGTGGTAAAATCTACACTTCCCCACCCCCAGTCCTGTATTAGTAATACAGCAGAACATGTTTTGTGTGCCTTTTTAAAAAAGTACTTAATTTTTCTAACTACTGAAAGTATGAGAAAAAGAGTTTTTAAAAGAGTGGCACAAAAAAGGAAATTACTTCAAGAAGAAGATTTTACAGTATTGTGATATGATTAATAATATCTGCAGTTGGGTTCTGTAGATATATCTGAGAAAAAAGCTCAATTTAAAACAACAGGCTGATTTTATTAGAAAATTCAGGAGTAAGGCTACAGGTAGGAGCCAACTTGAGTTTGATTCCTGCAGAATTTTTATATTTTGTACAGTTACTAGGATTTTTTGAGTTACTTCTACGAAACTTGGATCCTTACAGATAAATTTATGCCCTTCGTCCTGCTTCTCAGCAATTACTTTTTTACTATCACGTGTCCTTTGCCAGATGTGATGACTTTGTTTGCCCTTCTCTTGCTGTTTATGTTCTAGAAAAAAGTTATGATTACTAGTAGTGCATTAGTGGCTCATTTTGACAAAGATGCTGTCTTGAAGTGGGCCGAGTTCTGTATGATGCTGTTCAAATATTAAGAATAAAGGTAGTTTAATATTCACAGTCAATCTTGGGCAACTAATGTATCATCATATTTGAACTTCAACAAACTGACTTTATCTTCTTGCAGTTTATATGAGGGGAAAGAACTTGGTTTACCAGAACCTGAAGTAAGCCAGCTTTGCTTTGTTAGTCAGTAATGTGATGTTTGTTCAGTGCAAAAAAAAAAAAGTCCTGTATGAGAAATTAGTGAAACATCTCTGTTTAGGAAATGCCTCTATCTAAAAAAAAAATCTTTACCAGAGCTGTAGTATAAGAGCAACGAGCAGAACTTTATGTTGTATTTTCATTCTCTTAGCCTTCCTCTGAAGTGTCTTGAGAAGATGCTGAGAAATCTGCTTTAATGGTAGCTAAATATGGAAAACAAAGTTGTCATGTCTTGAGGGTGTTCTTAGGATCTTCATGACTCCATTGGAGGAAGTTGTTGCAGTTAAGTGTATTAACCCTGCCTTTCCACAGCATCTGTTTTTTTTATTGTAAAAAGATCTTGTGCTGGTAGATGGTAGTTTTTAAATGTTATTTCTGGGAGCTTTAGCTGGTGTTCAGGTAGTTGGGGTAGGGACTACAGAATATGATAGAAGACAAGACAAAACATTGGCATCGATAAACTCTGGAGAAGCCAGTGAGGGAGGAGAAGCTGTGAGGTGCTCCTAATAAGTTATGATACTGGGGAAAGTATACCACAAACTACCTGTGAGCTATAGTTTTTTTGAAGTGTTAATGTTGTGGGTATGTTGTGTAAGTAGTCCAGTACAAAGATAACAGTTTCACCATCATATGGCAGGATAGAATGAAGTTCTGAAACTGTCCAGAAGTTAATGGATATTCCAGTTGGTAAATGAGAGCCTGTCAAAAATCAAACCTGTAAAAACAAACCCTTAATTTCATCATTAAGGATTAATTTCAGTAGGTAAAGAAGGCCACTCTGCATGATTTGGTAAGCCTGTGGTGTTTAGATGTTGTATCCCCTGGTCGACTTAACTCTGTAATTTGAAAAAATAAAGTGAGGTATCTGGCATCTCATTTTGGCTTGTGTTGAATTGTAATTTCCCTGGTATAGTTTTCTGGAAAAAATAATTTGAATGTTTTGCAGTGGTAGTCTTCTCATTGATATCAGTGTCCTGTTTCTGAGCAATGTAAGGTTGACCTCTTGATTTATCCTTAAGAGAACTCTGGATAAGAAGCACTTCTTTAGTTAATAAGGAGAACATTTAGCAGTAAATTTGCAGGATAGAGTCTTATTCCAGATGGTTTTGCACTGTGGTCAGAAGTGTATGTACAGTTCGCTTGTATGTTTATACTGGATGTTTGTCTTGTTTTTATGTTTTATGCCCACCCTTAACAGGAAGGCTGAGTGTGCGTTTATGTGTTAGGCTGCAGTCGTGGAGCTAAATGCTGGCTGAGGATACGGTGAATTGTTTTAATACTTCACTTGTTTAATGAATTGTGCATTAATGTCACCTGAGAATGTTAGGCAGTGTTTTTATTGCTGAGAATTTGAAGGAAGTCAGACCACCACTGTAGGAGATGGCACTGTCTACATGGGTGGAATTGGAATTTGAGGTCCTAAACTTTTGACAGCGGTAGCATTTCCAGGGATGGAAGAGAACAACATTTTACTTTGGCTTGCAGTTACTGAACTGAAGATTGAGGAATTAGGAATACAGTGTCTTGTGGGTAGCTGTAATGGTACTTCATGGGGTAGTTCCTTTTAACTTGGTATTTGGGAAAGGAATAGAACCTGCATAAGGAAAAAGCTGTCCAATACCATGTATATGAGAACTTCAGGTAGTGAGTTATCAGAACAAGTCTGCTGTCAGAAATACCTGAAGTAAAAAGTTTTGGAAAAACATTTTAGATGTCTTCAAGCTATTAAGTAAAAAGCCCTGAAGTGTACTAGTCTTGAAGACCTTGTATTTCAGTGATGATGTGTTGATAAACCTAAGGAAAACAGTCTACCCGCACAACATTGGGGCTTAAGTGTGCCCCTAAATACCATAGAGACTTCTTTGATAGCAGGCTGTGGCAAGTACTTCGTCATCTCAGTTAGAATTTCTTGTTACCAGCACATTTTATGTTTATCCCTAGTTTTTCACACCTCACATTATCATGTTTATTTTGGTTTCTCTTGATCAGTTACTATTTTGTCCTTTGTTTTCAGCATTGGGAAAAAACGCAAGAGTCATATAGAATGATCAAAGTGTTTAATGTGGTCAGGTGTATGAAACTGAGGCTGTAATTGGTAATGTAAAAGTGTAACGTGTTAGGCAGCTCTGAGTTTTGTTCTCTAAGAAATTATGCAGTGTCACATTGATGTTTTTCAAGATAAGTGCTAAGCAGTCTGCTATAAGTACACTCCTTAACGACAGTACAGCCAACAAAATAGTCCTTGCACAGAAGGGACATGATGAATTCATGCAAAGTATAGAAACTCACGTGCACCCTATGGTAGTTTACTGGGCAATAGAAGATGAGGGAGAGACATAGGATGTCTAGTGTAGTAAGGTATTTTCTGAAGTCCTTCAGTTGCTGCTATGTGGGCTGTTCTTGGACTCTGTATTTGGGAAGGGCACAAAGTCTCTAAAATGTCTCTTACACTTCAATATATTAATATATATGTCATATAGGCACATTAAATCAGAGATGTTCATACCACTGTAACCTTATTCCTGTGTAGCCAGGAATTGCCCATAAGGCATCAGTCGCAGTCTGCAGCTGCACGTGTGGTGGAGAAGCAGGCAGCTCTGCGCTGTGACTGTTGTGATGGGGTTCAACTCTACCTGTGAGAGGTGGAGGAAATAACATGTATCTGTTCCCTGAGAGAGCAGGTGTATGTAATTTGTGTTGCGGGTAGAGGTATTTATTTACTAATGCAGTAGACAGAGTGAAGACCTAAGAAATCTTGGAAAGGTGAGGGGATTTTGTGGTGTTGGTTGGTTTGGGTTTTGTGTGCAGGGTTTTTTTTGTTTGTTTGTTTGTTTAATAAATAAAGGTCAAACTGATTTCAATGTTTGGTAAGTTAGGAAAATAACGCTTCATTGGAGGCAGCAAAACACAGCTTGGCTGAGCTAAAATTGACAGTGTGGCCTGAACAAATTGACGCTACCTCCCTGTAAATCACATGCAGTAGTCGTGTTTTGTCTCAGTCAGACACTTAGAAAGAGAATAACAATGACAGTTACAACACATTGAACTTTATTAAGGAAATGTTTGTCCTTATAGAAAACCTTTCCTATTTACCTCTGTTCTTCCTTTTTTTCCTCCCCTCTTCTATGTAGCTTTACTGTCCTTTACCTTGGATGCTCAATGTTTACACCAGCCTTAAAACCAAGTTTGATCGTAATTGCATGTGAAAGGTCATGAATTTGAAATGCTAGTCTGTTCTGTGTTTTTAAAGACAATCTAAATATATATGGGGATTACAAAACTTTAAGAATAGCTGACCTGTAAAGAATAATGATTTGATGCCTGACTCATAGTGCATGTAGCACTTTGTCAAAATACATTTTTAGTGATCATCAGGCTTAGAAGTTGGTATTTAATCATGGAACCATTAAGGTTGGAAAACACCTCTTAAAATCAAGTCCAGCACCATATGACCACTGAACTATAAGTGCTGCATCTGCGTGCTTTTTGAACACTTCAGGGATGGTGACTCCACCACTTCCTGGGCAGCCTGTTCCAAAGCCTCACCACTCTAAGTAAAGAATTTTTTCCTAATAGCCAATCTACACCTTCCCCGACACAACTTGGGCTCATTTCGTCTTGTCCTGAAGACGACTTGAGCTGTTCAGCCTCATACAGATCTCTGCTCTAGGTAGCATCTTTATACATTCAAATGTAGCAAAGTTCATTCTAAGCCAAGAAAAGTGTCTAAATCTGTAGGTCTGCAAACTGAAGACTGATGTCTGCAACAGGAAGTATATAAATAAGCTGATCACAGTGATGTAATCATAGGAAAATCTACTTTAGGTTACTCAATATTGCGTCTGTCACTATGGAAGAAGCACATTTCCACCTTTCCAGATCAGACCCGAAATTCTGATCTGATATGTGCCGTCAATACAAAAGCGAAGACAGTTTAGTTGAAAAGTATTGGTAGGTTTTACTTGTGTTTTCATTAATATATTTTGCCGAAACTCAATTCTTTAGTAATTGCTGAGTAGATTTCTTCTTTACTAGGTACTTTATGCAGTGTAACTCTTCTGTCTCTTCCAGCATTTGTGCTAGGCATGGGATTTAGTTTTCTCAAATGCTTTAGCAGCTCTCTTGATACTCTACTATGTTGGTACATGAAAAGGCCTCTTTGTTAGTAGTTACAAACTGCAATGCAGGTTTTGGTGTTTGTTTGTTTTTCTTGTAACAAAAGCTGTAATTTGGAGGAGTATGAGATGAGAACTTTGTTACTATTGACAACATGACAGTTACTCAAGGCCAGGGTTAGGTACACTCTTTGCTAGCCTGTGCGTATTTGTGCAGCTCACGTTTCTACTCATCGCTATATGACGGTTTATTTCCGTTGTGTGCTTATGTAGAGGAGTAAAGTACTTAAAATGTGGAGTCTACAAAAGTATGCTTCTTGAACAGTAGCTTTTCATCATTACTGTGATTCACCATGTGCTTTTAAAACTACAGACTTTTTTTCTTCTCTGTAGCACTGAAGGTGGATAATGCTGAAATGTGTTTCATTATTTTTCAAATGAGAAACGAGCTTGATGGTTTAAGATGATGATCTGGAAGGTTTTTTAGATTGAATATTTTAACTGAAGTGTTATATATGGGCTTTTTACAGGTAATGCACATGTGACTTCTTAAAAGGTGCTTAGATTGTTTAGGTAGTTACAGCAAACTTCTTTTTGGCTGTCTGACATGAGCTGCTGAGCCTTAACTCATGACTGAACAAACTTAAACAAATGCAGGTAGTTGGTTTTCTTCTGAATGGTTTTGATGTTTTGTTGTCCCCATGTAGCTTGAATACTGTATAACGTTCAGCATAAATATCAATCAAGTTCTATTATTATTTAAATGTGAATGACTGCTTCAGGTAATGAAACCATACTTTACAAAAGAGGGGGTTGAACCTGGCAAGAATGTTGTAAACGAAGCAATCTTATGGGATGGTACAGTTGTAGTTTCATGTGTTACAGCCCCTGTGTAAACTCCATGGTTCTCTTGCTGCTTGATCTTTTGTTGTTATTTTTTGTTCATTTGCCTTTTCTCCTCTAACCAAAAATAGTTGCATATGTGTCTGGTGTCTCTCAAGCCTCTTCATTAACATTAAAGATGCATAGTTCACACTAGACCAAAAAAATTCATAAAAGTATTGGGCTGCTAAATGTAATGAGTAAAATAAATGTGGCTTGCACTCCCAGCTTCTGGTATTGTGTGGCTCAGGGAGAGAAGAGCTGTGGAAGTATGGCTGTGGTTTTTGTGCTGTTCTTACTGTCCTCAGGAGGGATGCCCATGGGCTCCTTTTTGAGATGGTATTATGCAAAGTGGCACTCTGATAAAATCCACACTTGTCTTGCAGTTAGTTTCCAGAAACGTTTCTACATTCATTGAAGAGTTTGGTTATTGGTAACGGCTAGCACTTAGGTTAGCCCCGTCAACCAGTAAGTCCTTGGGTAGTTGCACAATTTGGTGTTCAGAGATCTAAGCTTCAAGCTCCAGGTAATGGTAAGTTTTAGAGTCTTACTGTAAATTCTGAGGGGTAAAATAATAGCTACTGGTTTTGAGATCTGTTTCTAATACTCTTTAACAAAAGAAGCCAAACCCAGTTCTTAATTAGACTTATTTTTTTCTTCAGAATCTTTGGGCATATATAGATGTGGGAGGCCCTTAATCTCTGCACCTTGTGCAATTGGGCCAGTAGACTAATACTGGGGATATAGAGGTGCTCCTCAGACTGTATGTTGTGGCTTTATTCCCTTGCCTGGTGTTTTTCTCTGATTTACCTGTCTTGATTCTGTACTGCTGTCAAGTTGATTAATGAGTCCAGCTTGAGATATGCCTTAACTGCAAAGGAAAAGGAGTTGGTGTAACAAGGATTGTCTGAAAACCTGGTCTGAGGAATAACTCTTATGGGAGGAGTGGTAGATGAATTATTTTTTTTTTCCCCCATAGTTGACATGGAAAACTTTCAGAGAAATGTATTACGAAATTTCAACCAACTCAGTTGACTTTATGTCCTGGTATTTATCTAAATACAGGTGTATGGCTTACCTTTAATTTCACACAGTGCTGTGTATGGTATTCTACTATGATGTGTAACTGAGATGGTTCAGGCACCCTGTCTGTGTTAGAACACACAACCCTGTGTCTCCGTATTAGTATTGTTTGGGAGAGTAGTGAAACGGAGCAGAAACTTGTTTGCTGCCAGGTTGGGCTATGATGTTACTCATTATTCAAATTGCACTGTATTTTTTAATCAGTGCTCAGTACTGTCAAGTCCCTGTAACGAATAAAAATGCTGGAATTCCAAGTGTACGGCTTTTGTCACACAAAGTTATGTGACTTGCTACACATTCCGGGTACAGAGTAATGTTAAAGTAAGCAGCAAGATATTGCTGCATCTGTCTTTTAACTTGTGAACTTGATACAGTTCTATTGTGAGTCAGCTGATTAAATTATCAGTTACATTTTCATTTTCCCCATAGGAAGGGAAAAACAGTTTTGCTGTGAAAATTTCCTTAGGCTCTCCTAAATGGATTTATAGCTGAAATCTCTGATAAGGAAAGGCTAAGTACTAAGGGCTGTTCTTATTCAGTTGTATCCTGAAAGCTGTATTCTTGTAAACTGCATCAAAACTTAATTCATTTTGTGTTACAGTCTGATTTCAGTGGGGAGGTCCTGGACTATTTAAGTAATACATTAAAAGCATCTGTAATGTCTTCTTTAGAATCCCTTATTTAGGGGGAGTTTGTTTGGTTATTAACTATTCTGTTTAATCTAGAACACTGAAATAGTCTTGATGCATTGCAGTCTCACAGGTTATGATGGATGCAACTGGAACAGTGGGCTGTGGTAAGGAAGAGGGACTTTGACAGGTCTGCAGTTAAATCTGGAATCTTGTGAAGTGTGTACGCGAGACAAAGTCACATTAGAGGCACTGAGCTGGTTTGGCTCTGTTGGTATTGAAAAGAGGCAGTTCCGCTGTTTTCCTAGAGCTTGCCATGGTCTTTATATTACCTGTTTGTGAACTGGTAACAGCTCACAATAGAAAATTCACTTAAGAATAACTCCCCTCTGCTACACGGGCTGAGGAGTTCTGTGAGAACCAAAGCAGTTACAGAGGAATAGATGGGAAATTCTTATGGCTGTTACCAGTGCAGAGGACTCGGGATAACTCATTCTGCCCGAGTTGAGGTGTTAGCAAAAAAATACTTCAAACTCGTGGCGAGTCCTGTGGTTCTGAGTGCGTGTAGTGCAGGGGCGATTCAGCAAGTAGCTGAGTCACTTTAGACTTTTTAGGTAGTCTGAACAGGACCTGTGCCTGAGAATACTGAAGTGTTAAATTCCATTTGTGAAGTATACTATATAATTAATATATGTGTTAAATACTAGCGTTGTCCCGATTCCCAGGGTTCCTGGGTTGTGTACATTTGATTCAAGACGTCCTGTGGAGGATGTAATTTATTTCTTCATGTCTGCCTGTTGGTTTCCCACAGTAGTTTAAAATAGGAAGTTTTCAATTGACTGGTAGCAGGACAGCAAATCACTCTCCATTTCTTCTAGCACTGTTGTGATCTCTAGCACTAATTTGTTAAGCTTCTGGATCAAATACCCTGTGTGCCCTCTACCTCCCTACCACCATTCACTGAGGAAGCATAGGAAATGAAAATTTCCCAGAAGCTGCAAGTAATTTGACGCTCTAAGTCCACAAATACAGAAGCAAGATTTTTCCAAGAAAAACTCCATGCATATTCTTAGAAGTATCTAATTTGAACATGGGGAAAAGAATCAACTATGATGCTTAATACAGTGTGGCTGACCTAATTTCTAACCAGTATTTCAGATAAAAAGACTAGTAATTAGCAAGGTTTCTTGATAGTCTGTTAATTACAAAATGATGTATTTTTAAAAGTAAATCAGATCGCATTTTCACTGAGCAAATAATCCTGTGCAGATATTTTAAATTGGCATTTGTAACAGAGATCTAATTATTAATTACAGTGGAATTCTTCTTAATTCACTACTCATGAGACTGACACCAGTTGATTAACAGAAGTGATCTCCATAGTTTTTTTTCCCATGTTTGAAATATGAAGGGACGGATTTAGGATCAGCTGTAAATACAAGAAAACAATTTAGCGCATAGAATGATTCAGGGCATTGAGAGATCTTGGCAGCATTAGAAAGAAAGATCTCCAGGCATGTGGTTTGGGTGAATCTTCAGGCAGCTTAATCTGATGTGAAAAGGTATGTACCCTGTGTCCATATGTCCGAGTAGTCATAATAGAAAGATGTTTTAAAGTTAGATGTGGGCCCAGCTGGTGGGGAAGTGATCCCCTGTCTTCCTCGGGATCCAACATGGGAAGAGCAGGAAATAGATATGATGCTGCTTTCTTGACCCACCACTTCTGTCCTGTTTTGATTGTGTGTGCTTTTTGTGACCAAATTGAAACTATGACTAAACATGATATTCATGTACCTACAATCAGCTGTCAAGAGGGTACAAGCTGCATGTATGCTTACCAACGGTAACTATTGCCTTGCCGTTATCAAAAGTCATGTATGTAAGCTGATAGTCAGGAGTTGGGCTCTGCTGTCTCTGAGGGGATCAGTGTAACTCAGGGACTGATCTTGTGCCAGAATACCTGCTGAAAGCTTCTGTGATCTGCAAGACAGAATCAGATTGCCCTTGTCAGTATGACTGCAGTCAGATTTGTTGCTCTTCAGCAATTGTTTGGAAACAGATGCTCTAACAAATTTGTCAGAATGTCTTTGCTCTTTTGCATGTAGTTAAGCATGGCTGGATAGGCATATGAGATAGTGAAAGGAAAAGTGTGTGCTATGCTTCTGTAATAAATGCTTCTGTAAAAACCTGTGAAGCCTGTTGTTCAGGAAGAACTGAGCATTTTTGCTTCCAGGCATGCTAGAACCTGCTAGAGCCACTTGATGCCCTACAGATAAGAAAAGTGCAAAGGAAATCTGGAGTCTCTCTGAACAGTTTACATTGTTCTGAGAAGGCTACTATGTTCTGGCCAGACTTCCCTTAGAGTGGGTTGCCCATCATGCTTCTGAAAGAGGCCAACTCCCCTGATCACGTAGATTACTGAGATCTGCACATGGCTGAGAGGCAGGATCCATTCCCCACACCTCGCTGAGCCAAGGAAAGGGGGAACTTGGGGAGCGATTTGTGTACAATTAGTCATAGCAATGCCTCGTAGTCTTTACCGTATGTTATGGGATGAGTCAGTCTGGTCTCGGTGAGCAGCTGGATCTCCCGACAGCGTTGCTGTGTTGTCCTCCACCATCTTTCTGCCAGTAAATGTTGCTGATGTGAGATAACCTAGATGTGGGAATGATGATGTCCCTGTGAATTTAGCAGTCAAAAATCATTTTCTTATGGCCTGGAATCAAGTTGTTCTTGAACAAGTTCATAACCTCTGGATGACATCATTAACAACTTCTGAGTTTTCCAGTTCCTAATGTTTTATCCTTTCATCTTTATTATAGAGTTAACGTGTTTTGTGTTTAAAATGAGCCACAATTTTGTTGGATTTTCCTTGTGTATTTTCAAGGGTTAGGGCTGGACTGGCCACCAAACAAATGACAGATGCTCTTTAACACTACTCTGCCCAAAGGGAAAGGAAAAGGGATAAGGCAGGCACACAGATGGAAGAGAAAACTTAAACAGCTTTAATAATAGTAATAGTAATAATAGTAGTGCTAGTAAGGGAATAAAATAATGAAATATATACAAAATTATACAAAGTGTACATAGAACCCATCTCCCACCGCTAGCATTTGCCGCTGATGCTGCAGAGCAGGCAGGCACTCGGGATGTCTCAGGCTCAGCAGCCCAGGGGAGCTGGATGTGTGAGCTGGATTCAGCAACCTGGGGATTGGGATAAAAGGCAAAGAGCAGATGGAGTCCTTCTCACATACTGGCCTTTGAGGAAGAGGGCTTAACCCCTGTGATCCCTCAGCTTTATACTGAATATGACATCTATGGAATGGAATACTTTTATTGGTCAGTTTTGGGTTACCTGTCTTGTCTGTTCCTCCCTGGGGGTGTGACTTTCTACTCCTTGTGACCCTTTTACTTCCCAGCACCCACAAGATTTAGCAATGACTTAGGAGCAAGTATAAGCAAAAGCCCTTCTGCATACCCAACCCTTGGTAGTAACTATAAAAATCAGAATTTTTAACTTCTAGTAGCAGACACTGCAAAAAAAATGCTGTTGACTTCAGAAAGTTCCGTCTCTTAGAAGAGACTGAGCTGAAAAGTGAAATCACTGAACTGAATTACTTCTGTTTTAGCTTAAACCAGAACGTCTTCAGTTTTTTTTCTGAAAGAGTTTTGGATCTTTCTCGAAGTTAAAATGTGTATCAAAATGATAGATCTGTGAGTTTGTGTAATTTTATGTCCTTGATTCTGACTCAGCTATGATCTGTTTTAGTGTAACTGTTGTGAACCTGATGCTTCCTGACAATTACCCATTGAAACTGATATCCTTTTTAGTTGTTGTGCCTTATAGTGTGAGCTGTGAGCTGGTAACTTTGGAAGGCACTTCTGTCAGGCTGGCATGGGTGTGAGAGGGTTCTCCCTAGTCACACTGATGTAAACCAGCAGGTCTGTGGAGACCAGTAGATGGGCAGTGGTTTGATGTAGTTCCCAGTAATGACAGAATCAGTTTTAGTATCCTTTCATAGAGTTTTTGTGTTTTGGAGGCAAAGATGTGCTTATGGTGCACACAGACTTGAAGTCACTCCTGTGTCCTTTTTTTGTATTTACTAATGCTTTAAAAAACTTTCCGATTTCTGTGTGTGGCTCCTCTCCCCCCCAAATTTTTGCTCCTGCCAAGTAAAAGAACACTCCCTTCCATAGGGTAAACTTTGAGAATTTGGAGATTTTTTTGCCTGCATGATTATGTAAGAGCTCTGGAATAAATTCGTGAAATTATTTGAAGAAACATGCAGTCAACTTACAAAACAGTGGATTGTTTCTTTCATTCTTAAGAAGATTCAATCATTGCTACTTTTTTTTTTTAATGGACTTTCTAAATGATGTGTATTCTGTCCCTTTGGCTTGTTCAGCTGTTAATGACAGGGTTATGCCACTAAGTCTTTTAATGCCTTGTGTCACGGGTATCTTACTTTGAATATAGTCTCCATGGTGTCCTGCAGAGTAAATGTTTAGTCAAAGAAATATTTGTGCTCTGTCAGTGCCAGTTTTCTTTGAAAAACTGTAACTAAATTGGAATCCACAAGTCATGTTGGCAAAAACTTACTAAATATTACCAAAATTTAAAAGAAGGCAAATACTGCTTGCTTTCAGTTACTACTGCTTCTTGTTTTTGGCTTGCAGGCAAGAGTGCCTACTCATAGTTAGATTGAATCACGATTACAGTGTCTTTTCTTTTGTGTTCTAATGGTTGCAATTAAGCTTTTTTTAATGTAGTGTGCTAGAAATGCAACAAGTGTGCAAGTACTGAAGTTGTTTTGAAGAATTATATGTGTGTCCTTGACATTATCGAAAGAGGTCCTGTTGCCTCCCCAAAGCAGAACTGAACAAAAGTTTCAATTCCTTCAGGCGCAGCGAGATCTACTCTGCTGCCTTTCTGCTTTTCCTTGAGCCTTGGTTGCTGCAAGCTTATCTAGATTATATTTTTTCACTCCTCGATGTTTTGGAATGTGCATGGCAATATGGATACCATAAGGGTGGATACAAGGGACAAACTTGGTATGTTGACATTGATAGAAAGGAAGACTACAGAATAAAGAATGATGCCTGTGTATAATTTTGTTTAGGAGATTTCTCAAGTAATTTGTGCCCTCCTACATTATGGGTAGTCCTAAGGGCTGCTATTTTGGTGGACTTTTCCTGTGGACTGTCTAATTAAAAGAAAATTTCTAAAGAAGGAAAGTGATTGTCAAGCTTTTGTTTAAACAGCTAGTAGGATAATCTGCTAAGTGTTGGAGTTCTATCTGTCCAAATACATTTCTGGACAGGATTATAGTGAGATGAATAAGGTGTAGGTTCGTGTTATTGGCTGGACCTTGGAAAAAAGTGATGAAGCTGCTGTTTTCCTCAGACACCTTCTGTCTCTGGGCTGAGTGCCCCTTCTGAACCCCTTTCATTTCCAGATTGCCTGACCACAGGGTGAGCCAATGCAGGAGGCTACCCTGATGGAAAATAATGTGGAGGAAGGGGGAGAGCAAGCAGATTTTAGGTTTTGGATGAACTCTTTTAATAGCTTTAAACACAAATTTGGATGAGCATTAGTACAAGGTAGAGGGAATTAAGTTTGAGGAACTGTGCCGTCATTCAAGCAGTACTGGATCAAAGGAGCATCACAGCACAGCCAACTCCCAAAGTTGTATTGCTTGTAGCTTTTCATGTCAGGCAGAGAAAGCAGCTGAGGAGGGAATGTTTTTTGGATATAAGGCTAATAGGTTGAAAATAGTTAAACATAAAAGTGAAGACAATTTCATTGACAATAAACTACCTTCAGTAATAAGTACGTGTTGTGAGGCAGATATGTGTGAAAGATTGAAGGGAAGCAAACAGAGAGAGAGAGGGAGGGAAGAAACTGTGAAGTCTCTTGTGTGGTTCAGATGGAGTTTTTGTAAGGTAACTGCACCTATTCCAATATAGTTTCAGTAAGGATACCTTCACACAGAAACTGATGAATAGGAACAAATAATACATGAACACGGTATTTACAGGAAAGGTTTACCTCAAAAGGAGGAACGACGAGGTTAGATCCACCTAGTAATGCATGTGCAGAAGAATATGCTGTAAATACTTGTAATAAAAGCCTTCTTCATTGCATTTGGTACCGAGATGATTGATGTGCTTATCTGCTATAGCTTTTCATGAGTCTTAATTCTTTTTTTTGCCCTTGATATTAATTTTAAAAGATGTTTTTTTAGTTTAGTGATGCAGCTGAGCTGGTTTAATGGCTAGCTGCTACCAGAGGGAATCGTCTTTCTCATTCCCTTTCCTCACTGCCTCCTCCTCCCCCACCCTGGCAGTTCAGGGAGCTAATTTGTCAGAAGACTAATTGCTTCTAATTGTTTTCAGGGGAAATAACAGAGGAGAGATGGCTTTCGGTGCTCTTGGTTCCTTAAGCTGTCATGAGTTCAGTCTGGCATGTGCTAATATGGAGAAAGACAGCTGGGGCACAAGACTGCGCCTTGCGGTGGTTGCTGTTAGATGGGTTTGCTTCTCATATGACAAATTACAGCCGTCGAGCTTGACTTAACTTGCCTAAAACTCATGCTAGGAATTCAAAGAAACAATCTCAGATAATTACACAGCAGTTTCAGAATTTCTGAGGGCCAAATGATGATCTAGAGGAGAAGAGGTAAAGGCACTGCAGCAGTGCTTCTTTAAATAATGTAAAACCAGCCGAAAAACACTTAAAAAATCCTAAACCAAAACTCTGTAACAGCCTGTTGAAAAGGTGGGAGCTAGAGGGCTACAGGCAAGCTATCTTAACAGCGGTTCCTGGAGGAATATGGGTCATGTAAAATATTTGACCCCCGTAATCATCTGAAAGGTACTCATCTCTTTGGAAAACAACTAATATGAATTTTTCAAGAAAACAGCCTGGCTAATCAAGTCCAGCATCTTTTGTGGTAGGGCAAAGAACCTAGTGGATAGTTGCATCTTGACTTTAAAAGGTTTTGTGATACTGCTCTGTTAATAGGGAAGATATCTGCTGGGAAAACTGTGTCTGGAAAGGGACAAACAGTCAAAGTTTAAAGATTTGTTAAATTTCTGAAGGGGACTGTCTTTAAACACCTGTTAGTGTTTTCAGGAGTGATTTGGACTGCATGCTAAATCAGGATAACATGAAAGGCAGCCAGCATGTTTGATCAGGATTTGGAATTTGAAATAATTCTGATAAACTGAGGAAACCGCTGCATTTTTGAATGGAAAGCTACCATTTCAGAGGAGTGAGGTGTTACATTTGGGTGGGAGTAATCAGCTGTGCAATCAGTGGAGAGTGCAGAATAGCAACTGTAAGCAGTAGTAGGTTAGTTGACATATTTTCATGTTAGGAAAAAATGCTTCCAAAGTTACCAGTCGCACCTGATTATATATATTAGGGGGGGAGAGATGTGCTGAGCAACCAGTTGAGATGTTGAAGTTGAAGGCAAGGTCACTGTTGCTAATTTCTGTCCAGCTAAGTGAGAACTTGGTGCATGGGAGTACAAAGGGAAGGTTGCCTTGTCTGCTTATTTTATTTAGTGGACTGACTCTTGAGTTGAAACAGGTATGAACAGCAGATAGTTTACCTGTGTCACTAGAGGAACTTATATCCAGTTGCTCTCATAATATGTGGTCCTCTCTACTCAGGTACTGAGTAGCTGGGATGAAAGTTGAGCAAAACTACGATTTGTGCCTTTGTTTCAAGAATATTGTTAAGATTCTTGAAATACTTGTTACTGAAGTCTGTTAGGAAATCAATATAGACTACTGGTAGTAACTAGCAGTGCCCATTTCCTGATGGATCAGAGAAATTGAAATCTTAATTTAGTATCTAACCCCTTTTCTTCCCTGGAAAAAGAAAAAGCATTTTTGTGTATTGAAAAACACAATTGGGATAAAAGTACCAGGAATCCTTCATATGATTATAAAAACAGCAATATTTTGTTGTTAATAAAAACCTGTTAGCTATTACTTTGTATTTGACATAGAGTTCCTACTGTACTTTATGGAAATAAAGCTTAATTCCTTGTTCTGCAACAGTTGTAGCTGTTGGAACAAAATCCTGAAGAGTTCTTACTGTTTATACAAATTTGAGGTGTTTGGCAGCAGGGCTTCCCTAAAAAGTAGAAGATAATTATTTTATACCATACCCGGGAAAGAATTTTAGCCACCATATCTCTTAGATGACATGTGTGTCTGCATTTAACAAATGCTGGCAGATCAGAATGGGTCCGGTGAACTTTCCTCATGACTGTATGATATGTCTTATTCTCAGGAAGAGTCTCTTTTTGTGAATTATACCTGGGAACACGTTTTAGTTTCAGGCCCCACCAACTCTGCAGTTTACCCTAAAACCTATTATATTCTTATTATTTATTTATTTTTAGTTTATACACATTATTTTACCTGCTTTTATAGTACTGAAGAGGGAATAAATTGAAGTCAGATAGACAAAGATGTGACAAGATCTTATGGCTTAACACTGATGTGTTTTTACTTCGGTATTAAACCCCATTATTCCTGTGCCCTTTCACTGCAGTTCCTGTTTGGAGTAATCTGGTTTATAGCACCTCCCTGATAGCTGTATTGCCACAGTGATGCATCACTGTTTTACTGAGCACCTAAGGAGGAACGGAATGGAAAACTGAGAAACCAGCTTCAGGACTAGGAAAAAGTACTTTGTTACATAGTCAGTAAACCATGCACACATCTTGCTCTGGTAGCTTTTGTTGGTAACTTTGTATGAACTCTGCTCCTACTACTTACTGTCTTGACAGGACCACAGAAAAATGGAATGCATTTGAATAGTAGCATTAGAAGAGTCCTAGAATTCATAGAATCATAGAAAGGCCTAAGCTGGAAGGGACCTTAAAGATCATTTTAATCCAGCGTCCCTGTCTCCAGGGACGCCACCTCTCGACTAGATCAGGCAACACATGGGGACCGAACGGGAATCGAACCTGCGACCTGGGCGGTGCACCACGCTCAACTGATTCAGTGTTACTAATTTGTTGCTTGGGTTGTAGTAGCACATAAATGTAATTTTAAGGTTGAAAAACAGTTACAGATTTCTAAAAGTTAATTATTCTCACGCTCATGATTTATAAAGTTCAATAATAAAGTCTATTTTATGGTTTAGGAGGGGAAAAAGGAGGGTAATGGAAAGCATTGCAATAAACAAGAATGTCTTTAGGAATCATTGTCTGTCTGGGTAAAAAATAGTTGCTTCTTAATAAGAGATGATGGCAAACCGCCTTTCCAGTTTTCTGACATCACTGGCAATATGTGGCTGTAGGAAACACGGAGTAATGCCAGAGTGAATATCTGTCTGCAGCTACTTGTTGCAATCTGTATATCCAGTCAATCTGAAGTGTCTCTAACGAAATGTGTAAGGATGGATTTATGTGGCTCAGTGTGCCAAGAACATGCAACTTAACTAAGTTTAGTAACTGAAATTGTTTGTATGACAGGGAGAGCTCCACCTACTGGAAAAACCTTCAGGTTTATGGAGAGCATTTTGAGTCACAGGTGCGATACTGATTTCTTAGGTCTGGTCTCAGGGATTTGGAATGAGCACATTTTGCAAAGAAATAGACTTCCTTTATCTTTAAGAAGTATGAATTCTGAAGGTGTTTTCTCACATTTTCATCTTGGCTTCTTTTGTTTATAGGAACATCATCTCCAGCGGGCTATCTCAGCACAACAGGTGTATGGAGAGAAGAGGGATAACATGGTTATACCGGTTCCAGAAGCAGAAAGTAATATTGCATACTATGAATCTATATATCCCGGAGAATTTAAAATGCCAAAGCAGCTGATTCACATACAGCGTAAGTAACTTCTGAATTGAGAACTTTATTTTGCTAGTAGTTAGAGATTATTCTTAAATGTCTGTTGAGCTCACATCAAGACCAACTTCTGAGATTTTTTTTCCAATATGCGAAAGAATACATACTTCTTACTAGGAGTTGTAGTTAGGTTTTGATCAAGAAGTAGATGGATGACCTTCTTGAGTCTATGTCTGCATATTATTACTTCAGATTTAGTGATCTCAAGGCTTGTGTCTGCCCTCTGTAACAATCAGTAGTTATATCTTGCAGGGAAGTTTAGGTTTGTTTGCAAGGACAGAAGCAAATTACATAAAGAGGAGAATATATAACACATAGTTAAGAAACAAGAGTACCTGTCCCCTGAAGCTTAAGCAGGATAAGATGGCAGTAGAGTGGATTGGGCAGCCAAGCAGAAATTGCAGTAGTAGTAGTATTTGCCTACGCCTGAATGGAAGTAGATCTGAAAGTAGGTGGGGTTTTATATCACCGCTGACTTGCAAACATGTTAGTGTGTTGGTTTTGTTTAAAGGTGTGTTGTTTCTGTTGTATTGGTGTGAGCACCACGTTACTTCAGATAACTTTTGAGAACATTATAAAAATATATTCTGTTGCAGAATTATGTTGCAGAATGTAATTAGTAGAGTTCTAAAAGTATTATCTGTGCTATGTAAAAAGGATCTCATGCCAAATTAACTTGAGATAAATGTTAGACTTCTGCATCGGTCTGAGATTCAGTGATGGCTTAAAGTATTAGAATCATAGGATAGTTTGGGTAGGGACCTTTAAAGATCATCTGACCCATGTCCTCCTGCAGTGAGCAAGAGGCATCTTCTACTAGATCAGGTGGAAGATCAGGTAGATTAGAGCATGTTGCTCTGCTCCTAAGCAAGTGAAGAGATTAATACTAGCAGCCTTCTATGCAGTTACTAAGATTACACTTTTTCATTCTTCTTTTCCGTATCTAGTGGTCTAACAGATGAAGTTGTGGTTTTCAGCTGCATTGTCTTCTACCTATTTATTTATTAAAAGCAAGTGATTCTTTTCACAGTATGTTTCCAGATGTGCACTTGAGAAGAAATATTTTTCTGTCCCTTAAACAACTTCAATGAGCACTAGGGAGATCTTGTTTTGAATGAAAATTGTTGCATTTCCATTGGTTGTCGGGGAAATCAGAACAGTTGTGTTCTGCAAAACAGTACTTTGTTTCAAGATGCCTTGCTACATAGTATAGGCCACATAGTCTGTCTCCCCTATATCACACAAATCGTTGGTGAGAATATGGGTAAGGTCACCACGCTACGATCTGCACGTAATCTTTTAGAAGTATCTTGGAAGTGTGTTTGTGCTGAAGCCTTAACTGTTGATAATAAAGTACATACAACTGCAGAATGATAGACAGCATTTAAAATTTTGGTCTAAAAGTTTCCTACTGAAAGCAGTGAGGCAGAAAGCTGCTAGCTGGTTTGACCACTACTGAGCTTTCATTGGTTAACAAAAACATAGTCAAATATATACAAACTCGTACTCCTGATTTTTAATGGTGTTTTTTTTTTTTTCAAGGGAAAACTAGCTATAAATTTGAAGTAGCGTTACTACAATGTTCAACCAAACAATTTTGATTTTGTCTTCAAAAGAACCTGGTGTGCACTTCAGACACTGCTATTAGAATGAAACATTTCTGTAGTAAAACTAACTTTCACTCTCACTGCATTGTTTAGCTTTTAGTTTGGATGCTGAGCAGCCAGATTATGACTTGGATTCGGAAGATGAGATCTTTGTGAATAAGTTGAAGAAAAGAATGGACATCTCTCCTTTGCAATTTGAGGAGATGATAGACAGACTAGAAAAGGGCAGCGGTCAGCAGGTACAGTGGTACTTTGAGTAAAGAATTTGAAATACACACTCTCTGTATTGCTATATGAAAGTGACTTGCTGGGTTTTACATTTAGCCAGTCAGCCTGCAAGAGGCCAAGCTGTTGCTGAAGGAAGATGATGAATTGATCAGAGAAGTGTATGAGTACTGGATTAAAAAGAGGAAAAACTGTCGAGGTCCCTCTCTTATCCCAGCAGTGAAACAAGAGAAGAGAGATGGTTCCAGCACAAATGACCCTTATGTTGCTTTTAGAAGACGAACGGAAAAGATGCAGACACGAAAAGTAAGTAGATGGGTACTTCCCTCTACTTACTTTCTCTTCCTTCTCCCCCTCTGTGAAAGCAGCTTATGTAAAGTTCTGCTAGGCAGCATAAAACAGTACAAGTTAGGATGTTCTCTTATTTTAATTTGTAAGGGTAAAAAACTACTTTAAGGTGGCTGTTGAAAGTTTGTCTTCAGTTTTTGATGAAACTTACTGCTAGACCTATTTGCAGTGTTGGTAAGCTGTAGCTCATTGATAACATGCACGTGCTTCTCTTTGGTTTTAGCATGTGGGGTTTTTCAATATATGTAAATACTTAAAACTTCAGTGCAGATTATTTAAGTCATGTGGTGAAACGTGGTGAAACACTGTGTATTTACAGAATCGAAAAAATGATGAAGCATCTTATGAGAAGATGCTTAAGCTACGTCGAGATCTGAGCCGTGCAGTAACCATCCTGGAGATGATAAAGAGAAGGGAGAAAAGCAAGAGAGAATTGCTGCATTTAACACTGGAAATTATGGAGAAGAGGTAATATTTATTGAAAATTTGCTGCAGAAAGCTTGGAAACTACTTTGTACTCGAATTCTCACAAATGCTTAGAACAGGGAGAGATTTTTAAAATAACTGTTTAGACTCATATTTACAAGGTAGCATATTTTCATATATGGCTACGGAGAGCAAAACAGACACTAGGAAGTTGCTTATTATGAGAAAGTGACGTGTCACACTAAGTTGTTGTGAGTGTTACATGTATTCAAATGTGTGTTTATATCCTATACAGGAATAGAGATGATAGTTTCAGATAAATTAATTGGGCAATTTGTGTTAAGTATGTAAATTACGGAAATCCCAGCTAATTTAGGTCGTTTCCAATCATTGCCATTCTTTTTCTATTATTTTTTATTATTACTGTTCTTTTTTAGCAGAGCTTGATCTAATACCCTCTTGAAGAAAACAGATAAACATTTCGTACAGTATAAAATGTTGTTCTGTGAGTCATCTCCAACTGGTCTTTCTTTTGACATCCTGTTTGTCAGCTGTGCTGAAGACCAAATGCTCTGCTCTGTCAACTGTCACTTCCCCAGTTGACTGAGAATCCTGTTTGCAGTGTGGAGTTGTTCTTTAGGTAGATGCTTAGAATCTGAGTAGATTTCTCTAGTTTAAGTATCTATATTTGGAAGCAATGTTTTGAGTCATTATTTTTAATCCCTAAAAATAAGTC
This sequence comes from Apaloderma vittatum, assembly GCF_000703405.1. NCBI lineage: Eukaryota > Metazoa > Chordata > Aves > Trogoniformes > Trogonidae > Apaloderma > Apaloderma vittatum. The sequence goes on from NW_009705208.1 coordinate 30,320, forward strand.
TTCTTACTAAGGGAAGCAAGTTGAGTGTCTCTGCCAGGGATACTTTTTCTGAGCACTAAGCATTTTCAGTAGGAATAGGGAGAGGAAAAATCTTACAGATTTTACAGTAGCTTTTTCAAGAAGATCAGCTGTTGAATAGAGAAAAGACTCTTAATGCCGCTCTCAAAATGGAAGATTGCCCTTGAACTCAGCACTTCCCACAGGATTTGAAATGTAGTAGGTTTCATGGATCTGCTTGTTGTGAAACTATTCCATAGCACAGAAGAGGGAGGGTTGATAAGGGACTCTGCCCCACTGTTTAAAACATTTTGGGAGATAAATGTTTATTCTTTAATGGTACCTCTCCCCATGTGAGTGGGGAGGGAAACACTGTCCTTGTTCTTTCCTTCTAGTTTCTGCTTCTTTCCTTTACTTATTATCTTTTGAAGATGTTTTACAGACCTTATGGGGTGTAGTTATCCTTTTATTTATTGTCAGCACTAGTTATTGCAGTGGAGTTTTCATGTTATGAGTCCCCTTTTCTGGAACAATACTGCCTGTACTTCTTGCTGTCATCCTGGATGTCCCTTTACCCTGTGTTGCAAGTATCAGTCTGTGTTTCTTTGCGTGGCACATTTTAAGTGTTGCAACAAATAAAAAAATAAATAAATTCTGATTTCAGGTATAATTTGGGTGACTACAGTGGAGAGATCGTGTCTGAGGTCATAGCACAGCGGCAGCCAGTTAAACCTACCTATGCTATTCCCATCATTCCTATGACTAACAGCAGTCCTTTTAAACACCAAGAAGCTATGGAACTGAAAGAATTTAAAGTTAAAGTGAGTAATGTCAGTAACCAAGTTACGAGTTCATGCTGTTGCCTGTGCAAGGTAGCGCGTTTCAGGATGAGAGGAGGGAGGAAGCTTTTTGAAACCGGGAATAAGCTAGCAAAGCTGCAGTTGTAAAAAATGCTGTGTTCCATTGGAGTTATGATGGTACTTACAGACTAATGGCTTTCCTGAGACAGAAATAACAGAAGTATATATACAGCTTGCCTAACTAGAGCCAAAAAGTTATATGCAGTTATATTCTCGTTCTGGAGGATACTAATGTTTTTCTATAGTAATATCTGTAAATGTAGGATATCCTGAAGAAAGTTGTGTGTGTTACCTAGATACTGGACAAAGATAGGACTAATGAGCTAGAACTCATATCTTGTTCTGAATTAATGTATTTATTTTAATCTGGAGGGTTATTTTTTGTTTGTGTTTTGGTTGCGGTTTTATTTGTTTGATTGTTTGGTTTTTTTACAACATGATCCACTGATAACCCCCAGCATGCAATATATCTTTGGTTTTGTACTGAAGTAATGTATCAAATAATCTTACTTCATTTAGAAAGCTGACCAGCATGTTTTTTTCCTGCAAGCTTTAAGTTTGTGTCATACAAAGCATAGCTACTGTGCCTGCAACTGAACGTATTAGGCCAGGTAACACAGAAGGAATGCTGAGGTACAATTTGAATTTTAAACAAAAGCTACTTAACTGAGGGATGTCCAGAGGCTGTTGTTGAGGGTTATCAGGCTGAATCTGACAGGTTGTCTTGAATCAGTGAATACCTGAATTGACAGTAGAGCGCTGTAGTTGAGATTGCTGGAGTGTACTTACCTGTTAGTGATTCTGGATTCATGCAATGTCTTGCAGTTTGAAAGGAATCTATTTCTTGTAAACTTGGGAAATGCGCTTAAACTCCACTTGGCATAGTATGGGCAAGTGTGTTTAATTTGTAGAGGATTTTCTTGAGATTCTAGGTATCTTGGAGAATTCTTCTTTTCTTGCCTTTAAGATGTTGTTTGATACTCAGTAATTCCCTAACACTGCATAAATGCCTAATAATGTTAGGAAAAAAACTCAACCAGTGCCTCATGGAGATCATTGTATCTCTTTTAGTCTGCTTCTCCAAAGTAGTACCAATATCTTAACCACTAGTGTTTTAACCTAGTATGGATTGAGCAAACAGAGATTCCACCTTGTCTGTTAAATGTTTCAGTTACTGGAAGTGAAATAGAAGTATTCATTGAATGACCACTTGTATTGCTATCAAGATGGTGAAGACATTAGTTCACTTTTTAGCTTGCTTACAAAGGAGTTTTAGAAAACTCCTGTTTAATTTGCTCATGTATGTAATTTTCCACCACTGTGGGTTTTTTCTTGCAGCAGGATAAACCTGATGTTATTAGACCCAAAAGAAAGTATGAGAAGAAGCCAAAAGTCTTACCTTCGTCTGCTGCTGCTACTCCTCAACAGACAAGTCCTGCTGCACTGCCAGTCTTCAATGCTAAAGATTTGAATCAGTATGATTTTCCCAGCTCGGATGAAGAACCTCTCTCCCAGGTAGGACCTCTAGAGCTCTGTGCTGCTCTTGGGGAAGGAATAATCAAGTGCTCGCGTCATCATGAATTTGCTGCTCTCTCCTCATACACCGCTTTACCACCCCATCCCCTCTTTAAAGGTTTTGTCTGGTTCTTCGGAGGCTGAGGAGGAAAATGATCCCGATGGTCCTTTTGCCTTCCGTAGGAAAGCAGGCTGTCAGTACTATGCTGTAAGTAGAATTGCCTTCTGTATCACAAAACTGAGCATTGCTGGGGGAAAACGTCTTATATTTAATTGTTTTAAATTATTTTAAGCCTCATTTAGACCAACCTGGCAACTGGCCATGGAGTAGCCCTAAAGAGGGAAGATTAGGAGATGTGCGTTACAGATACTGCTTAACTACCCTCACTGTACCCCAGAGGTGTATTGGGTTTGCACGAAGACGGGTCGGCCGTGGTGGAAGGTAAGTGTTACATAGTTGTTGCTGATTTTAAAAATTATTTTTTCTTTTAAAAAAGCCAACCAAACAAAAATCAACCGGTAAGACATCTTTTAAAAGACCAAATTTAAAAAACACAAAACAAACCCACCCAACAAACAACCCCAAACTCAAAAATGGAGGTATCGGGGGATCGGCTTTTTAAATACTCCCATCTGATACAAGTTTCCTTAGCTGGTTGTCTCCATTTTTCTTTTGCAGTAGCCAAAGCCAGTTGAATACTGTTTCCTTAAATGTTTCCAAAGCTTTTTATTGCTGGTACTAAGTTCTGAGGTAGAAATACATGTAATTTGTATTTAAATGATTTGCGTAGTTGTCTTCAAATAGTAGTACTTAAAAATAGCAAAAATCACCTTGTTGAGAAAAGGCGGTCCAGTTGTAGAGGAGAATTTTGGGAGGAAAACTTGTAAATTACACTAACTGTTAAATTTCACATATTTTCAAAAATACCAAATGATTAAGGACTCACTTAGAAGCAAAATGCCTGAAGTATCTTTACTGAAAACAGTTTATCCATTGTTCAGTGCGTAAGTGCTATTTCTTAAATATTGTATGCTGTCTTTAAGAAAATGGCAAGTTGGTATTTAAAGTTTATCTGAAAAAAGTATAAGAATGTGATTTGGCTTTCAAGATTAACAGTTAGAAACCCTTCACACAGTAGTAAGTCAGACTGGCGTATCAGCAAAATCAGAATGGGAGCCAAAGGTGCCTGTACGGGGGTTTTCTAGTGGGATTTGGAAGTTACCGTGTGACATCCCCACTGCACTGGGGTGGGTGTAGGTATATTCAGTGTATATGGGAGTAAAGCTTTTGAGCTGAAGTTACTTTAGGAGAACATCCAAATTGCTTTTTAGTTAACTTAAGCAATTTTATTCTCTAGGTTTTTTTTCTTTGCGTTGTGAAACTATCCTCCAGCCTGATACAAAAAAAAAGTTACATATGTTGTCACAGTGTTTTAATGTATAGATTATTATGTATGTCAGCTGTTCAAACAGTAGAAGCTAGAATATACGTGTGAGAAGAAACCTAATTGTATTACTTACTGTAAAATAATATGTAGTCATATATTCTGTGTTTGGTTTTTGGGGGTGGGAGTTGTTGCTTATTCTGGGACAGTTTTGCATAGTTTCTTTTACTTCTAGCCCTTTGTCATCCCCAAGGACACATGGCATGTTTGGGGTTTTTTTTCCTTTTTTTTGCCACTGTGTAATTCTGCATTGTTTTCCCATTTTAGGGTGCTACTAGACAGAGCACATTCGGACTATGATAATACATTTCATCAGCTGGATTTGGAAATGCTTTCCTCATCGCAACACTCTTCAATCAGTCAATTTGCCAATACCTCAGAAACAAATACCTCGGACAAATCTTTCTCGAAAGACCTCAGTCAGATACTAGTCAATATCAAATCATGTCGATGGCGGCATTTTAGGCCTCGGACACCCTCCCTGCATGACAGTGACAATGATGAACTCTCCTGTAGGAAATTATACAGGGGTATAAATCGAACAGGCACAGCACAACCTGGGACCCAGACATGCAGTACCTCTATACAAAGTAAAAGTAGCAGTGGTTCAGCACACTTTGGTATGTTTATTTTCACAAACTTGCTTCTAGAGATTTTAAACTTGGCTCTGAAAATCCAGAATATTGTTAGTTCACCCATACCTGACGTCATGGTCTGTTTTGATGATATCAGCCCATCTTCATTTTTATCTCTTTATTTGCTACACAGAACATTTATTTACTGCTAGCAGTTGTGTACTACATCTCAAATTCATGCAAATGCAACCGTGGTATGTAATTATAGTTTTAGAAATATGAGGATTTAGAAGCCGATATTGTGTAGAGTTTGACTCTGAAGATCTGGATTTTTAAAACAAAAAATGTTTGTATAAATAGTATGTTCCAGATTTTTTCTAGTACAAGGTATGGTGGTGGGAGATGGTTAGATAAAATGTTACATATAAAATCCCAACATGTTTATGAAATATTATTTGAACTTCCATGAATTTAAATGCCATTTTCCATCCAAAAAATATCCACCCCACCTCCACCGATGTATCTGCTCATGCTTAGCAAAACTCTCAGAATAATGACCTCTGCATCTTGTCAGCAAGTGGCAGATTGCATCTTACAGAACCTGAAGTACAGAATTGAGGACCTGACTCTAAGAAAACTGAATGTGGTCTTCATTGTTATTTAATTTGAATGCTATTGGATAGCATCACTTGTTATATTGGATTCTTTGCAATGAAAGACTGGTCTTCTGCATAGAATGTAACTTAATCCTGAATTTTGATCAGTCAGTACATTAAATGTCATATTTTTATAGGAAGTGATGTAGGGTTTTTTTATAAGGATATAACTTTAAAAGTTCAGCAGCATTTTGTAAGTAGTCTTATTTTCCTTGCTATTTTTAATTATGGCTTTGGATATAAATAAGAAAGCTTGGATAGTGTAGGAAGTTGGGTGGGGAGAGATGCATATGCCTGACAAACCCACCAAGTTGTGGGGTGTTCTGGAGATTTGCTCAAAGAATTTATCCCTGGTATGACATTACTTTAATTCTCCTGTTTTCCACTACATTTCCTCCTTACATCGCTTCCCCCTCCGCCCCTGAAAATTCTTCCTTGCATTTTTAGATTTTATTGGGCAGCTTTGTTCTGCTGCTGTATTTCATGCTTGCTCTCTGTGCTGTCCTAGAGTAGGTCTTTGCCCTCCATCTTCTGTTCTTTCCTCTCTTATGACTCTCACGAAATGTATTAGGGCTACAACTGAAGGCTCTCCGGGTTTGTGATCTAAGTAAGGCTTTTGGAGTTTAAATTCTGCCTCTCCGATGTTTTAAATCAGTACACCAAGTCCAGAGGAGAGCGTGATCTGTCTTGTGGTGAGAGTCTGAACTGTGATAAAATGATGGTCAGGTTACTAGTGTGAAAACAAAACTGATGTGTGATGAATGGGTGGGAAATACGTTACACCTGAAAATCACATAGACTTGAAGAATTGGCTCTTTAAAGTGAGTTTAAAGCATGTGTCTTTGTGTGTATGTAAATACACGAGCACAGACACCTCATAGAATTTTTTTCCTTGATCAGATCATTAAGATATTTATCTACATTCTTTTAGTAATTAAATGCAGCTGTTATTTATGGTGATGAGTTCTGTACAGAGTTTTAATTGTGTGGTTGTATTTTTTAGCCTGTGGGGAAGTGATACATGCGCATAAGTACCTAGCATATTACATTCATTTGTGCTTAGAATTCTGTGCGGATAGCTTATCATCTGTGTAAAATATTCCAGTTGGTATTCCAAGCTTTTCTAAAATTAAATGTTGTGGAGTTTAGATTAATAGTTTTTACTAATGTTTGATACAGGAATTAAATAGTTGGTTAAAAATACATCTGTATCTGTATTCATAAATACACTTTAAAATAGTTACTGTAATCTTTGAGTAGTCTCTTTTTATTAATATAACCAGGTAGATTGTATCCACGTAATTATTTATCATCTTAAATCAGCATTCTTGTAGCCTTGGCGGCTTATATGACTTTGTGTATGTGTGATGTAATGTTTAGGTGTAGATGTTTGAAAGGAGCATGTGGTCTAGTTCCTCTTGGTGGCATTCTGCTTTTCAGTGTTCTTTTTTTCAGTTTCTTAAAGGATTCTTTTAAGATACCTTGTCTACAAAGATTACAAGTGTATTCGTACGTCTCATGTAGGAGTTCTTCAAAGGTACTTGTAAGTTGGGGCTGCAGCTGCTGAGATACGTTTCCTTCCTTTTTGTAGAAAATACTGTGAAGAATGTCAGGTATTTAGCAACTGTACTGAAGTTTTTCTCATGGTCCCTACTGCAGATTTCCAACTCCTTTTTCTTTGCCATCTTTAAAGGTGGGAGTTTGTTGAGGGTGTGGATCTTTTAGTTTTGTTTCTCTTTGTTTCTGAAGTGGCAGTAGGTCTTTTTATTGGAAAGCAGTTCTTAATGCATCTATATTTTTAAAAATTCTTTTATCCTTTTGCTGCTACTGTGAGTTGTGATCAAACCATATTGTTCACTTCTAAGTTGAAACTTACCCTGAGATTCTGTTGTGACCAGCAGAGGTGGTTGTGTTTCTGTGTTTATTGTGCACCACCGTGTGATACATTTGGTCTATTTCCATATTAAAGGAGTTCAGGGAAGTCTTGAGCTTTTTTCACCTTGAATGATCCGGACAACATGCTGCTGACATGGGAAAATTGCTGTGGAAAACCTGGCTTTTCAAGTTTGTCAGACTTGTGGTGTGGTTTAACCCCAGCTGGCAACTAAGCCTGACCCAGCTGCTGCTGGGCACTTCCCGCCCTCCTCTCCCCGCCTCCCCGCTTCGGTGAGATGGGGAGGAAAATGAGAAGAGTAAAAATGAGAAAACTTGTGGTGTGAGATAAAGGCAGTTCAATAACTAAAGCAAAAGCTGCACGTACAAGCAAAGCAACACAAGGAATTCATTCCCCACTTCCCATGGGCAGGTGGGTGTTTGGGAAAGCAGCGCTCCATCGTGTGTAATGGTTACTTGGGAAGCCAAACACCATCACTCTGGATGTTTCCCCCTCTTCCTTCCTCCTTTGCCCAGTAGTATTGCTGAACGTGATGCCGTATGGTGTGGGCTATCCTTCTGCTTTCCTGGGATCAGCTGTCCCAGCTGTGTGCCCTCTGAAGTCCTTGTGCACCCCCGGCCTCTGCACTGGTGGGGTCTGACACAGAAAAGGCCTTGACTGTGTGAGCACTGCTCAGCACTAGCTAAGTCATCCCTGAGAGATCAACACTGTCTGCAGCAAATTTCCAAAGCAATGTCCTAAGCTAGCTACTGCAAAGGAAATTAACTGTATCCCAGAGCACAGGCATGAAGGTGAGATGCTGTCTTGGGTCTTCTGTTAATGAGAGGACACATGACAAAAGCTGTGCTGTGACATAACTGTTCTCTGGCTACAGGAAGTGGTGTTTGTCATCCTGGAGGTTGGAGAGAGGTTTCCCCAAAGAGCTGGGCATTTTATAAACACTTTTTAAGTGCCTTTGACCCTGAACAAATGCAGGTTGTTCTTGTTCTGGCTTTCAGAGCACTCAGCATAAAAGATCTGGGGAAGGTTAAGTTGTTGCATTGAGATTTTGTGTGTAAACTGAGAAGGGGTGTCTGAAAAAGGAAAAAAAAAAATCCCTTACAAGTTACTGGATAACAGGGCTTGGACATTTGTGTGCGGAAGTGTGGAATTTGGCAGCAGGATGAAGTGGTCTAGAAAAAGGTATCACTTTTGAAGAGGATGGTTCCTTTTCATGTTATCAAAGAAATAAAATTCTTTACCCTCTTGCAAAAAGAGCCAATTCAAGGATCTTCAGGCCTGTGTTACAAAGAACACTACTAAAAAGCAGACAAAGGTGTAAAAGCATAATTCTTGTGGAGAAGTCGCTTGTTCCGTGGGGAAGCTATTCACTCTGAACAAAACACAACAAAATTACTTTGGAAAAGGAGTCTGCACTGCTGACAGACTTGTAAAAGTTTGTGAGTCATAAGACACAAGCTCCATCGCTGAAGATTAAGTCTGGAGGGTACAGTAGGCATGAATATTCATCTGAAGTATTTGTGTCCCAGGAATTTAGTCTTCCTTCTGAGACTAATTGATTGATCTAGTTCTGCCAGGCAAGTGATAGTCTCAAACTGCATCCCATTATAGAGACTGTGCTTTCTGCTGCAGACCTGTTAAATATGTCACAGTCATATTTTTGGATGCTTGCATCTGCTAATCAAAAGTTTGAGCTACTTAAAACTGTACAGCATGTATGATTCGGTTTCAGCCTCGTTTTTAGCAGGCAGAGCAGAGGTCGCAGTCATCAGTGAAGGGCTGGAGCACTGGTTCCCAGGCTCCTCCACAGTAAGACCAGACAACCGTCTGGCATTCTGTTCTTCCCTGCCTTTTTCACCCAGAATCTGAGTCACTTTGAAAAGAAGGTGTGCAAGCTGTCAAGACTGAAGAGACTAGCAGTACTAGTGTGCTCACTAAATTTGTAATTCTTTTCTTTGAGAAGAAGCTTAAGTATTCTAGCAGAAGCCTTACTGAAAATTCTTAAAAGATATTTGGGGTTGTAGACATTACTGTATATGAAAAACTGTAGGCACAGTTCAAGAATTCAGAGTAGCTTACCTTGCATTTCGTTGTAAACTAGGGATTTAGGTGGCGTGCTGCAAGTTGGACTTTGCTATTCAGTAACTTCTGTGGGAATGCTGTAGAAATAACATCTTTCCCCAGTAAGCTTGAATGCTTTTTTGGCTCTCTTTATCTGCCTTTTAAAAGCACATCTGCACATTTGGGGATCTGACAGGATAGTGAACTGTGCTTCTGTTTCCCAGATGTGTGCTTAGCATTTTACATCTCCAAATACGTAATGTTGGTTGATGGATCAGTACTGTATTTTCACATCCTCCTTAGGGATACCTGACACCTGTCTTCAGGCATCCCTTTCCTGAGAGAAACAGGAGGAAGCTCCTCAGTTCCTGTGACAGTTACTCGCACCGGAGGACTTGTCCTACCCATTGCTTTTATGTCGTCACTGCTGCGTTTACTCTTTCTATTTAACCTTGTACCTGTAATATTCTCAACACTGCTGTCTTCTGTACCATTTTCTCTTTTCTGAATGCTTATTTTCAGACTGCAGGATAAACTTGGTTGTGAAAAACAATGACATTTGTAATGGCTGTTTCCAGTGACCGCTGAAACTTAACAGTCTTGGCCCATCACTGGCTGACGTGTTGAGACCCTAGCTGAAGAAGGAATAGCCTTGGGAGTAATAGATGTTTATAGCCCACCCTAGGCTTAGTGGAAGGAGGAAATCTGTGAAGGAAAAGCCTCTTTAATCTGGGAAACGTGACTGAGGATGGAGGAAGAGTCAACACTTACTAAAATGTCTGAGCACTTCAGGAGACATTTTTGCAGTCATGCAACTTCCACCCAGTTAGAGTAATGCTTTGCTTCAGAGTGCTGGATCTTTCGGCTTGTGTCAACTCTTAGAATTTTGTCTGCATCCCCTGCAAGAATGGTCACGTTTATAACTGTAGAGTGGACTGTGTGTACCCTGACTGACCTGTGACGTTTTGGTGGCAACTCACACTAAGAGTGATGAACAGACAAATATCAATGCATAATGAGTATTACTAGCTTTCATTTAATGGCTAGTAAAGACCCCTATTAATTATTTTGTCTGGTTTTCTTCTACTACCAAGTAGGGAGTGTGTATATAGATCTAGTTTATAATTTCTAAGTCTAGAGTTCTGCTGTGAGGGATTTTACATTTTAAGTTCTGTTGGGCTGGAATGTAAGGCTGTTGTAGTAACGATCAAGGGCATAATGATTCATGTTCTCATAGTGTCTAATAATGCCATGTTTAAGTAAAATCAATCTTGAACTTCTTTGCAGAAAGTGAAACATCTTTGGGCCTGGTGCATCAAATACTAAATCACACTGATGGCTCTAAGTCTCTCCAATCTTCTGAATTCACTGGTGAGAACTCACTATACAGTAGAAAATCTTTAACCAGGCAGTGTAAGCCAGATAACATCTCTCATAAGGTAGAGATAAAAAAATGTGATGTTCTGGATTACTTAGTGTTGTGAATTATGTTTGCTTTGCATGCACTTTGGCATTAGTAACCACTAATTGTTCTCTTATGCAGCAGGGATGTGATGCTCTCATGTATTTCCCTTAAGAAATCTTTGTAACGTGATGTATCATCTTTCCACGCACTTCAGCGGTTTGGTAGTTTATGAGATTTTTCAGTTGGAAGCTGTAGTTACATGATCTTTCTTCTTTCCTGATTGAAACTGCCTTTTTAATGGCAGCTGGAGGCATCAGGAGATCCCAGTACTCCCAATGGATTTTTTTAAAGAGGCTCTTTGAACCCAGTGCAATCTTAGTGCTGCAGTTTTCCTACTGCAGGAACGTTTCTGCTCGTGAGAACAGATACTTTAATGTTATAAAACGTTGGCATTTTTAAATTATTCTAAATACCTAATTCTTCAGTTGTTTAACAGGACTGAAGCATTTGCTGAAAAGTTTAAGCAAGCTGTTTGAGTCTCTGGATATTAAAATTTCTTTAAACTTTCTTTTGAAAACAATATGCTTACCTGGATAGGTCGTAGTGTTTACTCTGCAAAGCTTGCTCATTTCCTCTGGCAAATCTAGTGAGCATCTTCCGTGGAAGAAGTAAAGAGGAATGCTGGTAGAGGGTCCAGGAGTGTACACGTGCATTTTCTGCTTTCCAGGATATGCTTTGTGGTTTTTAGGAAATTGGTTCTTCTGACCAATTTTTTTGTAAGTCTGTATTTTCCTACTTCATGGAAGCAGAGCAACCACTAATGACTAACCCCACAGTACAACTTGGAGCAGTAGCCAGGAGGGAGGCTGTGGCTGTTGCCCGTACAAAGACTGATCTGTTCACACGGGTTGCAGAGCCAGCCCTGCTCCTCAGCTGGTTTCAGCCACCTCTGGGGGGGACTTGCATTTTTAGAGAAGCTCAACATAAGCTACAGCATTTTAAGTCTAGTGCATGTTCAATGATGTGGTAAAACTTCTTAGAACTTTTATATTGCTGTATAAAACTGCTGAGAAGTGTATCTTTGAGAAGTCTGTTGGCAGCATCTGTGTTACCCAGTGCCCCAAAAAACACCACCTGTTGAGTATCAGCATCCCACAGAATTTGGCAGATAAGTGAACAGAACCATCCTGTTGAAAGATACCATTCAGTGGCTTAATTTGCGAAAAAAAAATGGTGTGTAATTATCTGAAAGATTGCAAATATCTTGCTTATACTCATGTAAATGACTGTAGGAAAACATTCATAGCATAGTGTGGTATTAAATAATGGAGTTACTGCACAAGATTTGTGGCTGTTGCTAGGGAGACACTAAGCAGTTATTTATCTTGTCAGTCAGTCTCTGTAATGTACAGTGGGTTTTACCTTGTAGTCATAGCTGCAAACTGGTAAAGCTTTTTCTTCTCCCTTTGCTTTCTTATTGCAGAAGGAAACATTTCTCTCAATTGCTGCCAAAGTCTGGCACTAACACAGTTGCAGGATAGGAGTGTGCATTGTCCTACGCTGTTAAATGAAGAGGATAACAGCATAACGTGATGTACTGACTTAAAATCCTGAAGGTTTTCTCAACTGAATTGTTAGGATTTAATTCAGAAGTCTAACAGAAATTATCTGGAAGCATACTGAGTTTTAATTGTTCTGATTCAAAGCAGTATGCTGCAGGCAGACAGGTAAGAGGCATTCACACAACCTAGTCTCTTGCGAAAACTTGAGTTGCCCATCATCTGACAACTGTCTGGAGATGTGGGTAACTCCAGGCAGGATTGTACCTTAAAGGTTGCTGACATTTCAGGTTAGGAAAGGAGTTGGGTTAGGAGTTAGGGAGTCAGGTGACTTGCAGAAATTGCTGCAGGTGTCTTGGAAAGCATGTGCAAGTTTTGGGAGAAGGTACAGTTGTTAGCTGTGAAGGACAGCTGAGATACTCTGAAACAAAAATGTTCTTATTTATATTATATTGGTAGTTGTGGTTGAAATATTCCCACCTTCACCCCTCACTGGATTCTGTTCCATGCAGTGAATGAAACGGTGTTTTGTCACTGTCCAATTCGGTCAATTCTATAGTATTAAATAGTCATTACTGTATGGTGGAACCAAGAGCCTGCACTCCTGTCTCGAGCTGCTGAAGCAAGAATCTATTCCAAAATCTGATGTGTCATTTTAACCATTGAATGCTATGTTTTGTCCCTTTTTTTTTTTAACTTGAACTTGTTCAATTGTCTGTTGCTTTACTAATATTTTTAAGTCTTGAAAGTCTCCAATAATATCAGGAACGTGTAGCTCTGTGTAGCAACACTTTTCTGAGTTACCAGAAATGTGTCTGCTGATGTAAGTGTACAAAAAAGGTCTGGTCTTGCTTCTTGCCTGCTGGGTTTTTTTTCTGGACAGATAAAGACCAGTGTATGACATAAAAGAAAATGACATTTGTTTTTCCTAGTTCTAACTACATTTACTGTTTGACATAGATGAAAGATTTTCAGCTGTGCACTTCCTCTTCTTTAGAATAAAAATGAGGTAATAAGATTTCTGGAAGAAAGTTCTTGAGGATGCTTGATGTTTTTTTAGACAGAGTGATTTTTAACAAGATACTGTTTTGCACCTGTGCAGTTGCATCTATGCTGGCTTTGCAGGCAAGGAAAAGTACAGGCCATATCATAACCTGTTGATAGCAGCTACATTTTTATGGCCTGCACTATGTTCTACTTGAGTTGCTTTTTTTTAAAAAAGACAGTTGAATGTGGACAACTTCTTTGAGAAGTTTGGGACTATGACTGGAGGTGCAGAGGCGCAGTCAGTGCAGCTGTGATTTCCCTGTGCTGAGCGTACGTGTGGTTTCCCCACACAGCCTTCCCCATCTCCAGTCACAGCTGCACAGCAGAAGGTGAATGTGTAAGGTTAAATAGGTAGAAGTACTTTCAGGTAAAGTACATATAAATATTTCTTTGTGCTTGGGAATGGTAGTTTTCAGAAGCAACTTACAATAAGCTTATTTCAGTTGAATGAGAGCAGGAGGAGAAGAAACTTACTGACAGTGTCAGTGAGAAAAATACATAGTGGCTTTCAACAGAAGAGAAATAGAGTGCTATCCTAGTTTGCACATCTTCAAAAGAAATAATGGTTACTTTTGATTTGGATAGTTCACAGTAGTAGTAGTGTTTTCAATAAAACCATCGATGTAGTTCTTTAGCATGGAGAGGGAAGAGCTAGCTTATATAATGATGATTTATATCTTCTGGTGTGTGAGCATATCTGGATGTGCTGTAGAATGGAAAAGGACTATCAGTCAGATTATTTTAGGAGGCTGTAACTTGCAGCAGTCCTTTGCGGGCAGTGTTGTGTTTCTGAACTGGATGTGACTGATTCATTCAGAATCCTGCAGTAAATTTCTGATAGTGTTGTAAACAGTATTTTGAAATGTCTCGTAGGCTTTTCTCTTTAATAAGGGAAGCAGCAAAAATGCTGCTGAACGTTTTAACCTAAATTGAGAAACGTGAAATAAGTTGTTCTTGAGCGTGTTTTCAAATATGATGAGTGAACAGCCCTTCTCATTGCACTTTCTAGGTGGTATTTGTTAAGTGTGTTTGGATATTTGAGCAGAAGAGAAGCAGTTTGAATATAAATGAGGGTAGTGATCATAGTAGAGTTCTTCTGCCACATGTTTACTTTGACAGCCCTATAAATGTTTTCATAGTGGTGGGAAGCTTAGAGCTGGGTCACAGACTACTTAAATATGCTGATGCACAGCTTTAAAAATATCTTTCTTCTAAATGTCGCTTCCAGAAAGAAGGAGGAGCACTTAAGGACTCTGCTAAATAATGGTTATCCTAAATGAATGCTTGTCTCAATAAACTTTATTCACTGGTTTTGTAAAAGAACAATATTTTGGAGTTGGCTGAACCAACATAAGTAATGGTGCTTACAACAGCTCTATAGCTAAAATACTTAAGGCTTGAAAACTGATGGACAAAAGTGAGATGGTTGTGATGGTGTAAGTTTTAATCTTGGTTTAGTCAAAGATGGTGGTATAACATACCCTGTTCTTTGCACATTCCCCTCTTTAACAGTCTGTGAGTTGTCTTTTTACTTTGCTGATGCAGCCTATTCCTAAGCAGTATATTGAAAGAGTTATACCGTAGAGTAAAATACCTTGCTAATATATGGAACCTTTAACAACTTACATTGGCTAAACCATACTGGTACTAAATTTTAGAGGGTTTAAAAAAATGTTTAATTAATAAGTCACTACTAACTGATCAATGTAAATGAAATATATATCAATACCAAAAGAGTGCATCCGTTTTTCTCCCTCTGCTGCTGCTACTCAGCTTTCTGCATGCTAATTTTTGTGTGCTAAAGCTTTCTTTCTCTAACTTATGTGTTTGGTGACAGTTTAAAAAGAAATCTGAGGGCTTTTAGTTTATATAAAGTAGAATTAAACTTTAAACAGCCAACTCCTGAGTCTTTGGTCTATGAATTCTGGTTTGTTCAGGTTTTTTTAGTTAAAGGCATTCATGAGTGTTGGTACTACTAAGCTACTCCCCTGGGAATAACTTCAGAACAATGAAGATGAAGCAGGTTGACATGAGATTTAACTGTAAGGGTACTGGGAAAGTAGTTTGTCACTTATGACAATGTAAACAAGTGCTATATCTCTACTTGAAGAATGTTACTTAAAAAAAACATTAGCTTGACTGTAACAGCTAAGTAAAAATGTCTAATTTCAAGTGTTCAGATAGCACTAAATTATTATCAGCATTTTGCTATTTCCAGTACATAATAGGAGGATTTGGAATAATATTTTTTTAAAAAAAAAAGTAATTACAAATACATTGGAAAAATGCGTGCTTGGCAAGGTTTGCACTGTTTGTTTCCAAGTATTCTTATTTTGGTTAGATATTTGTACTGAATTGTTATTCAAGTTCTCACGTAAGGTACATTTAAGAATACTGTTATATCCAGAAGTGTGGATATAACAGGAGATGATTGTAGTTTTGATAGAAACAGATTTTCTTCAGGCAGGCAAACCTGAAGGAGTAGATTGACAAGGAAAAAATGTACAAATTTGCCGTTTGTGAACAGAATTCAAGGTGGTGGTGATCTGTTGCCAAACAGTAGTGAACTTCCCCAGTAGTATGATTTCCACTCTATTTGTATGCACGCTGGTTACAGCACTTACTTGGGAGCATCTGTACAATCCAAAGATAAAATTGAAGGAAAAATCTGAAAGCTGTATCCTAGACTGAATTTGCAAGGGAATTTGCATTCCAGCTTTGATTCAGTTTTGAATTGAAAACTGAGACTTACCCTAACATTTTATGAAGTTAGTTAATGAAATCAGAACTCCCCACTGCCGCACCGTTGTTCATCCCCTTGTGAATCTATATGAATAAATACTGGGGTTTATCGATTTTATACTTGTGGGGAGCTGGATAAAGTTCTGGTTAACTTGTGATGCACTGACTGCTGGGTCACCTTTCAAGTGTTTTCGAGATGTAGTTCTGTTAAATTCCATGTTCATAGAGTTGCTTGTGCACGTGTGGCTAAAACCAACACAAATACTGTACTAAGGCAGCCTGCGGAGTTGTAAGCGTGCGCAGTTTAGTGCTTTCAAATAAACTTAAACATAGATCTTAGCTGTAGGTACGCACTGCCTTCAGAATGCTCTCTGAAGGCTGACAGCATGCTGCTTCAAACTTGTGCGTGTAAATCTTCTTCACTAATAACGCAGATACCGTAGTTTCACAAAGTGAACAGTGATGACATTTCTACCTGTAACTTCTTTATAATCAGTTATTAGAGAATTCTTGATGGGTTTTGTTCTGTCTTGGTTCCCTTCCCCTCCCTTTTTGGGATCTTGAGCTAAATGCAGCAGAGCAGTTAAAGCCTAGATGCTAAAAACCAGTTAAAATAGGAAGGCTTAATTGGAACAAAAATTTTTAGGAGGATGATGGCCTTTTTGCCATAAAGGTGCTTTAAGGCTCTTAGGAACTTGCTGTGGTGTATTACTAATTTTTTTTAGGATTATAAAATAGATGTGTTTATATACACAACACCTACGTATTTTGATATAGTATTTTCTCGTTTTATATTTTGTTCAGCATTTACAGCCGAACAATACCAGCAACATCAACAGCAACTGGCACTAATGCAGAAACAGCAGCTTGCACAAATTCATCAACAGCAAGCAAATAGTAATTCCTCTGCCAACACGTCACAGGTGAGGGATTTGTCTGTGCTATGATTTATCCCTCATTGTTTCCCACCAGGGTTCATCTCTAATTGTCAACTGTTGCCATAGAACCTTGAAACTAACCAACAGGAAAGTGGCTTTCGCCTGAATCTACATCATAGCCATTCTGTAAAGTGTTTAGAAGGGACACTGCAGGTGAGTGTGGCAGGCGTTGCCTCTGCTCCCTCTTAACAAAAAAAAGATGGGTCAGTCAATTAATGAAACTTTCAAAGCCTTAGAAATATGAATTGCAGAGATCTCCAGCCATGTCATTATCCTCTTGATAGTGGGGGATTTCTAGAGCAGGATTTTTAGTCAGTAACTGAAGCTAACTCCTAAGTATGTCCTCCACACAGCTGTGGGAGTGTCTGGTATTCATAAATGTGCAGTGATTACAGGGGTGATGGACACACGAAAAGGTTCAGAAGTTATTCGCAATCTGAACCTCTGAGTCTCTGAATGTGGTTTGAAATTCTAGGAGAACAAGTTCACCTCTGAAACGATATTGTTCTGTAGAACTTTGGAAATACGTTTCTCTGTATTTTAAATAGTTATGGGAATTTCCTTCGTTGTTGCAATGGAGCTAAAAGTGCATGGAAAGAACTCACAGTTCAGATTTTAACTTGTGCCAAATGCTGACGATTTGGTCTGAGAGTGTGACTGGGCCACAGTTCTGATATACATGCATTGATTTTTATTGTACTAGTTTATGTGTAGCTTTAAAATGGGGAGAGTGCTGACTTGAGGAACCCTCAATCACCTGTGTTTGCCACCATTGTTCTTTCTAGGGTTTTGTTTCCAAGACACTGGATTCTGTTAGTGCTCAATTTGCTGCTTCAGCTTTGGTTACATCAGAACAACTGATGGGATTCAAAATGAAGGATGATGTGGTGCTTGGAATTGGGGTGAATGGCATTCTTCAAGCCTCAGGTATGCAGCCGGTCAACAGAATTTGGTTGCATCTTGATTT